>NW_027040875.1:0-268481 GCF_037179485.1 Ochlerotatus camptorhynchus
TAATTTTTAATTTTTAACCTTGAGTGGATTTAATGTAGTTTTCGTAAAATTTTCTCTAAGAAATGTTTTGAGGAATGAAGAGTATTAAGTTAACAGTGATAGTGATAAAAAAAATACATAAGAAAACGTTACCAAGAGCGTTTTTTTTGAGAATCAAACAGGATAGGACGAAGTTGCATCCATAAATAGACCCAATTTGGGGACAATAGACCGATATTACATACATTTCCCTGGTGAGTTTTTGTCTTAAAAAAAGTAAGTTTTTCAACTTTTTGCGGTTCCTGATAGCAAACGACATGATAAGCATATCTAAGCATACCATTTAGCAGTAGAATATCGTTTGCAGGTAAATTAATTGATGAGTTATGATTAAAAACGTAATCTATGGCTGCATATTAGACCGAGGTTAGGGACGTATACCCTATATATAGATTTACCAAGGCTTTCGGCCATCGGCGAGGTAGCCTTGTTATGACATGAAAAAAAAAATCGCAAAAATCGACCTTTCGATCTTCCAACTTTTATTCATGATGAGATAGAAAAATGTGTTAACTTCTAAATTTTCTCCATAATCTAATATTCCAATATTTTTAGAAACATCACAACGTGACATAATTATCGTTTTGTATCGTGCTGTAAGCTTATAGAACAAAGACGACAGAGTGTTGCAATAATGTAATTGCCAATATGGAATAAACAAGTGAATAACTGAAACCAATCTGTACTAATACAATTGAGTTTTTTATGGAGATTGTCATCGAAAAAACTAAACAATATCTAGAGATTACTTCATTTACTACATCTTACGAGCCAATAGATTATAACTACCAAACTTAACATATTTTTTCCCTATGTATGGCGCATAAAACGCTCTGTAAACGCTGTGTGAAACGCCAGAATTTAGGAAAGGAACACTGTGTACTATTTCCCATGTTGCACTATCTTTGGAATAATTTGGTTCAGTCTCATTAAGCGACAAATTTTCTTCGGTGTCAAAATCAACGATGTAATCACATTTTGAAATATCAAACAACATGTGGCTGTTAGGTTGATTCATGTTGTTAAAATAGCTATGGACTACAGTCGACCCCATCTCAGTTTCGTCAAAATAAGCTGGAAGAAGACCGTTGAAATGTGATCTCACAAATCTTAACCGATAATTACTAGGAAGGAAAAAGTTCCCGGGAAATCGATGCCACTCTTTTCCTAGGCATATATTCTTTGCTGCAGGAGATACATCTACACGCGAACTGATTTCCATGGGAGCATGATAGTTAACATACAACGCAAATAATCTTGATAAACTTAAAACAATAAAAGTGAGACTAGCTCCACACAGGAGAGCATTCCTGAGCATGCGCAATGTATGTTTTCCATATCGTTGAAATAACATATCCATGACCTGCATAATAGTTGTAATCGCTATCGCACCGCAAAGTGTGACCATTGGGTAAACAGGGAATATAAACCTACGGAATAGAAAAACAATACGAATAAATTTGAGTTGTTGGTGGCAGCAACATACACACACACATACACTATTGTTATTCATCAATAACTTAAATTACAAACATCATCACTAGAACAGACAGACATTCACGGCGACATAACAATATCGCCCTCTGTTCTCCACAATGCAATGTGCGGTCTGCACAACAGATGGGGATAGAGTTGAAACGTCAAACTTTATAATTTAGAGATATGTATCGTATGCCTCGTCTAATGAAGCATAGCATAGCATATTTACTGCTGTTTTTTATGCTAATTTTCAAGTTTGCATTTTGTCGAAGACATCATATTAAGAAGACTTGCAACTTTGCCAGAGTCCAAGCGACAGATACAGTAGCTCTGCACTTGAGCGAAGGTGGAAGCAACGCATAGAAAAATGAGCAAATACACAAACCTTTATCTGATGATGTAATCTTTGCTATCAAATTCGTTCGAAGCATTTACCTTTGAGCGGTAGATGACGCTATTGTACCTGCCTCATAGCGGTCGTTCGAGAAAATGGAAGAGTTGCCAGTCTTCTTGATATGCTGTCTTCGATTTTATTCAAAGGTGGTGCAAAACCTCTTTTTTTTTTAATTATATTAAATTATTTTTTGATTATGTAGATAGTATTTAACGATCGAATGAGATGTGTGGGAATGATAAGAATAATTAATATGAAATAAGTATTTGAAAAATTTGAAAGTGTTAATTTACAATATCGCTGTATTTTGCCTTGGTCATCGTTATCAATCAATTGGAATGAATCTAATATAACACTATCTAACACACTATTTTTAATACACAACCACACTTAATGAAGTAAGGATAAGGATTTGGGCCTCAGATAGCCTAACTAGGTAAGGCACGGTATTACCAAGCAAGAGGCGTTGGGCTCGATTCCCGGTACTGTCTAGGTACTGTCTAGGGTAGTCTTTAGGGTTGGAATTTTTTTCGACTTTCCTGATAATAGAGTATCGTTTTACTTGCCACACAATATACACATTAGACTGATGCAAATTTTGACATTTTCGCTCCACAGTGCTCAAACGGTTCCAAATCGGGTCCTGATTAGTCTCCCAAAATTTGAACTCATTCGATAAGAAACTGACTAGGCACAAACCATTTGAAGTTTATATGGAAATTACTATAGGAAAACCAAATGTTTTGTTCATATCCATCTAACAATTTACCATATCGCTCTGCTTTAAAAAATGATAACTGAGCTCGAAGAAAATTTTCTCAGCTACAACTTTGTCGTTAACCACTTTTCAATATAATGTAAGCATCAAAAGTTATCAATAATTCAAGCCACTAATGTCTTACGATTATGCTCAATCAACTGTTCAGCAGGCAACATTGGTGTTTCTGGCGCTTAGAATAGAGCACAAAAATCATGGCTACTATGTCATACTGCAAGATACAGTGTTGCTCACAAAACAGCTGCTTGATCATGCCATAAGATTATCAATCTCTTAAACAATTAATAACAATTTAATTTGACATTTGGCTGAAAAACGTTATTCGGCAAAGTTGTAGCATAGAAAATTTTCCGTAAGAATAGTTATAGAAATTTCCGAAAAAGCAACATGGAAAATGGGTAGAAGACAATAAACAAAAAGTTTGGATTTCCCATAGTAATTTCCATATAAACTTTAAATGGTTTGTGCCAAGTCAGTTTCTTTTCAAATGAGTTCAAATTTTGGGAGACTAATCAGGACCCGATTTGGAACCGTTTGAGCACTGTGGAGCGAAAATGTCAAAATTTGCATCAGTCTAATACACATGCATGCATTGGCTGGCATAGAAAGCTCTCAATTAAAAACTGTAGAAGTGCTTCAAGAACACTAAGTTTAGAGTAGGCTAAAGCTGTGTTAAAAAGCCTAAAAGCCAAAAAGAAGAGAAGAAGGAATTTGAACTGTTGTATTCAAAATATGTGTGGACGATAGGTTGATAACATGATTATGAAACTATTCAAGGATTTACCTTTCTTCTTTATGCGGCTGCATGAAGAACATAAGCATCCAAACATATAGAGGCGATATTTTCCAAAGGATACCTTGTTGCAAACGGTTGGCGTGGAGCTTGACTGGAGCAATTTTTTGCAGCGCAAATTTCAAAACTATCACACTCGGACATAACATTGCAAAACACCAAACTACATTGAAATTCAAAAACAAATTGATGAAGTAAAAATATTTAGATTCCACTCCGAATAGATTTGGGCCATGTTGTGAGAAGATATTGTAAACAACAATATTAAACGGTGCAAACGTTAGGTTTCCGTACAAATAAGAATCCACTATAACCAGAGGAACTCCAATTAAAATAGCAAACAGGCAACTCCAACACAAAAACATTCTAAATAACCGTTGCTGAACTAATACGTTGTATACAAATGGTAAGCTGACAAATGCTGCGAAAGGCCAACCTGTAAATAAAACATGCAATAAAGAATTATACTCTGTATAGTTGGTAATATTTGGTTGATCATGCAACTAACCGATAAAAGATGAAATTACGATGCTCAAAATAGCCAGCTTGTAATGTTTTTCCCACCACATCGAAACAAAAGCGATGGTCAAATACATTGAAAATGTGCTAGAAAATACAACGAATATATTAAAAATAAGAGGTTAACATTTATACTACGTCACACGATATATTTATTATATATTGCGCATTTCACACCGAACTGGACTAATCAGCGCGTTTTCACTTAATACAAAGTGTGAGTTTCCGTCTAGTCGTCTTGGTATCTTTGGTGCACTCATTCCTTATGATGCAAGCAATAAGTGCTCCGAAGACACCAACACGATTTGACGGAAATGTGCACTTTTATCACACTTTTTAGATTTTTCTAAATATCATCGGACAAAATTAGCCGAAGGGTCTCAGAATATTATGAAATTTAATAGTTATATGAACGAAAAAAAAATCAAAAAAAAAGTGTGGTATATTTTCCTGAAAAATTTTAGTTTATGTTTTTTGATGATGACATAATTCATAACATATGAACCAATCATCTTAGAAAGAACATTTTGTAGTGAAATGGAAAGAAAATAATCTCAGGAATCCATAAAAAAATATAATCTGAAAAATGTTTTCCACGAACATTTTTACGGTGGAGGCAAATCGCAAGGAAAATAAAAAAAAAACATTGTCAGGGTAATGAAGATGTTTCATGCTTGAAAACTTCTGGTGAATATTTCAGAGTGGTGTCGCTTACCGTTTTTGAGATATGACCGAAAAACTAACGACCAGTTATGGAAAAACTATGAAAATTATTGTTTTCCTGTTTGCTTTATAATTTTCTTAGAATGGCATTTAACCGGTTAACAGGTTTTCGGTAAATACTCAAAGACGGTAAGAGATATCACTCTGATATTCCCACAAATAAGAAATTTTCAAGTAAGAATTATCACTCGGAATATGGTTTGCCTGATTTTCTTCGAATTTTTTCTCCACTGCGCAAATGTTCATGGAAAACATTTTGGAAGTTTATATTTACAACACACTTAAACAGAGACCCTGAGTTCGGTAAAAAAAATTACCGTCTTAGATCGGTAATGCTAAAAATTACAGATGTTTCGGTATTTTCTCGCTTTATTGCTGAAAACTGTAAATGAAATGACCGAATTTCGGTAATTTTATTTCAATTTACCGAAAACGGTAAACATTTTTACCGGCAGGTCTGTAAATCAGCTTCATCACTGACTTCGGTGAAATATTTTACTGAAGTTTCGGTAAACAAAGCGTTCCATTACTGAGTTCGGTAACGGTCTAGGTAAACGTCAAATCCACCATATTGTTATTTTTGAAATACATTAAAAGCGTTCGTGCTTGTGAAAAATAGAAAAGGTGAAATTATGGAGGCTGTTATGCAACCGAGCGATGATCGAATCGTAGATATTTTCCATAAATAATTAATTTTCGTTATCTAAATAAATACCGATGTTGTTTGCTTGTTTTTTTCTGTCGGTCCAAGTTCCATTCCCGTTGGCGACGATCTGAAAACAGCATTTGAAATCTTCTTCCAATGCTTCCTTGATCGTCGCCAACGGTTTTGTTCATTGGTGGTGCAATTTGCAACACTAACTTATTGATCACGACTGTAGCCAAATTTTTGCATGGGTTGCAGTGACCACCACCTTGAAACCAAGGTTGCAAAGACTCATTTCAGCTAAAACAATGTTTTTCTAAATTATGAAATAATTAGATGCCATGATCAAATTTTAAATTGGTAGGATACAAGAAGAGGTTGCAAAGAATGTGTTTGACATATTAAACCTGTTTATTTCACTTCACGAGAGTCACAATCAGCGATTTTTCACAAACTCACTCATTCACTCACTCACTAACTCAGCGATCAGCAAATCGCTGATTGTGACTCATAGAAAGCAAAATTTACAGGTTTTATGTTTCCAACGCATACTTTGTAACCTCTTCTTGTAAGTTACAAGTAAAACATGCCATCATACCATCTTTTGGTTTTATTATTCCGAAAAACATTATTTTAGCTGAAATGAGTCTTTGCAACCTTGCTTGAAACAATATTAAAGCAAATTACAGTTGAGTCGGTGCCCTTTTTCAAATATTACAGATCTCTCGGTAATTTTCGATTTGCATATCGTCCTTAAAATTACAGTTCTCCGGTAAAGTCAACTACAAATCAAGCAATGCACATCGGTAAACGTTACCAATCGTTCGGTAAATTTGACAGCTAATTTTTTTGATCCAGTTTACAGATTTTTCGGTAATGTTCTAGATTACCGAAAACATTACCGACCGTTCAGCTGTTGAGAATTCGGTAAATGAATTACCGAAGTCGGTGATTTTTTCTAAGTGTGAATGGATTGCTGAGATAATGTTTATATCAGTTTACTAAACAAGCTTATTTCTACGACAGTTGACTTATGAGTTATGGATTTTCAAAGCATGTGATTTCCGCAAAAAAAAACAGAGAAAGAAAATGTTACGGGTCGTTAGTTTTTTGCTCATAACATACACACAGACACACGCTAAAATTTTCACCAGTGACAGGTAATAAGTATTGAAGTATTTCATACCCTGATTTTCCTTGCGATTTTCCTCCACCGTGAAAATTTTCGTGGAAAATATTTTTCAGATTATAGGGGAAATGGCTCTAATGTTGGTCTATGAATCTAAGATTGGGCCCATCGCTAAAAATCTGCTATTTATCAATTTTATCTAGATGAACGCGTAATTGGGACGGTACTAATGGATATTTTTGGTCGCTATTGAAAATTTAGTCGATAGCTGAATTTATGTTTGGGCCCAAATTAGGGGCATTTAGTCCGAGATTACATCCATTTCTCCTATTTGTAATGAATTGCAGAGATAACTAGCTTATAATTTCACTACACAAGTTTCTTTCATGAGTTAAGAATTTTCCGGGAAACTCCGAAAACATTCATTAAAATTTTCCGGGAAAATGTACCATTCAGATTTTTTATATTTTTTTCGTTCATATAGTCATAAACCTGTGAGTAGAATTTCATGAAATTCTGAGACCCTTTGGCCCAAACCAGTCCGATAATTTAAAAAAAAATCCATACGTCGCAACTATTTACTACTTACCTTGGAAGTAATGCTGTACTTGATATGAACATTCCTGGACTAAACACTTGGAACATAAGCCACAGTTTTGCTATCAATGAACCGAAGTTACGATGAACAGATCTGTCAAAATAAAAATAATAAGGTACAAGGGCAAGTTGAAATGGAAGCCTTAACTATATGTGGAAATGAGTTATCACTGTGATATTTTTTTACAGTATAATGTAAACATAAACGCATCATATGACTGTCATATCAGGTAGTTACAACAAGCAGCTTAGCTGAAGAGCACTCAGCTTTTTTTATTTTTTTATTTATATGAAATATACAACACGAATTTCTCCAATCATCTAAAAATAAATTTTTAATTTTCTGTATTTTACCAATTTTTATGCACTAGGGAAACATACGGCTAATTGGAATGATGATATAGGAAAACCCGGATACAAATGAAGTTGCAAAAAATATCCTCATATTCCTCAAGGCTCATGTAGACTATGACAACTATGTTGCGAAAATCGAGACCTTTTTATACGCATCACAATTGAGTGCTGAATTGACTTTGAAATAACAATAAATACATTAAGTGTATCTTGTTGAAAAATATATAAAAAATGCTATTTTAGAATAATTTCATAATTTTTTTGTTTTGTTAACAAAAAAGAATACCATGTTGTAGTAACCGAGGCATGTCAAAATCGAGAGGTGCCAAAATCGAGATTCACCGGTAGTAAGATAAGATCCCAAGTAGAGTCTGTTCTAAAGGGTGTCCTACATCAAATTACATCACGGAAAATACGCTGTAGAAAATTACCCAGTTGACCGATCCTTTTCAAACTTTCAGACAATAAAATATAAACTATTAGTAAGCTTTTTGCATCTTTATTTCATTCAACTTCAATGTCATAACCGTACGCTCGCACTTTACGCTTAACTCCACTTATTAGTTTCTGTACAACATCTAGCTGCAGCTTCTTCTGTACGGAAACCCACCTTTTCTTCATGTCTTCTTCAGATTTGACCTCCTTGGGATGCTTCCGTAGTGCCTGCTTCATAATAGCCCAGTATTTTTCGATGGGCCTTAGTTCCGGTGCGTTGGGGGGGTTCATGTCCTTGGGTACGAAAGTGACCCCGTTGACTTCGTACCACTCCAGGACAACATTTGAATAGTGGCACGAAGCTAGATCCGGCTTCAACAGAGTAAGCAGACGCTTCTGTAGACACTTCTTGAGGTAGATCTCCCCGTTTACAGTCCCGGTAGCCACGAACGGCGCACTCCGTTTGCCACGTGAGCAGATCGCTTGCCAAATCATGTATTTTTTGGCAAACTTTGAAAGTTTCTGCTTCCTTACTTCCTCCGGAACATCAAACTTGTGCTAGGCGGTGAAGAACAGTAGCCCCGGAAGCTACCGGAAGTCCGCCTTGACGTAAGTCTCATCATCCATGATGAGACAATAAGGCTTCGTATTTTGCCGTGCCTCACGATTTGGAGCCTTCTGCACTTTGTACGTATGCAGTCCCTCCCGATTCTTGGCTCTCTGAAGGAAAGACTTGGACAGATTCAACTTTTTGGCCACATCCCTGACCGAAGCATTGGGATTCCGCTTAAACGATCACCGTTGAC
The DNA here is from genome assembly GCF_037179485.1 of Ochlerotatus camptorhynchus. NCBI lineage: Eukaryota > Metazoa > Arthropoda > Insecta > Diptera > Culicidae > Ochlerotatus > Ochlerotatus camptorhynchus. Next base: position 8,693 of record NW_027040875.1, read on the forward strand.
TGCACGATTCCGAGTTGTTTTCAGATGTCCCGATGAGAAAGTTGATGATTTTTCAGGTGCTTGCGCAAAATCAATTCGCGACGTTGCATTTCGGATGACGCCATTTTTTTCAACTTTTGAAAAACGATAAAAATACAGTGTAAACAATATACTCCAAACTACTTCTACCCCAAATTTCAAGAGAAAATACCAAATGGGTAATTTTCTACAGCGTTGTTTCCGTCATGCAATTTGATGTGGGACACCCTTTAGTTAGTATTTGGCCGCTTCTTTTGAATTACTGTAGCGTCTCTAGTTGTCGTAGCAAGAAAATGTTGATCTGGAAGGATTGTCTATTCAGTGGTGAAATTTGCATCCAACGAAACTTTTAAGCGCAAAAGAATCATTACCAACATAGGAGAAAATTCGGTAAGATCCTTCCATTACATTATTTTATGATTCAAAATATTGTACAAATATTTACACATTACACACAACTACACATAGTAACTCGGAGCGTTTGGTACGGTATGTCCACGCATCCTTCCACCCCTGTAGATTCAAGAAATGTTCCCATTCATTTCCAAGAATCATCTTTGCGGCAAATACAACGCAGTAGGCCTGGCCGTATTGATGTTTATATCATATCTCAGATATGCTGTAAACACCAATTAGACAAGACACATAATCAGACCTCATCTAACCTAATCATTTTCCAGGATGCTTTTTCGTACTGGCTGCGTTTGTATTAGATTAGATTAGTAACTTGTGATTGGGTATTGTATTACCATTTGCAATAAAAATTTGATTTGAAAAAAAATTGCAACCTAAAAATAATAATAATAATAATAATAAAAGGATAGACATTGCATTGTGCCTAGTACTTGAAGAGTAATACCTAAACAAAGGGGTGTAACATGAATAGAACCTCTGTTTATAACGTTGCTAAGGGCCTTGTTCAATTGATTATAATGTCGGCCTAAATGCCCCTAATTTGAGCCAGTACATAAATTCAGCAATCGACTAAATTTTCAATAGCGACCAAAAATATCCATTAGTACCGTTACAATGACGCGTTCATCTAGATAAAATTGATATATAGCAGATTTTTAGCGATGGGCCCAATCTCAGATCCATAAGCTAACATTAGAGCCATTTCTCCTACGCCTTATTAAGTCATAATTATGCTGCTGCAATCAAACCACGGTATTAGAGACCTTTTTGACGCTTAATTGTCTTTCTCTATCTAGCACACAGGGATGAATGGATGGTTTGTTTTCCCACTAATCTGTTTCTCTCTTGCTCACACTCCTTCAGTTTAAATCGAGGTTTAAATGGTGCATTAGTGTGCGCCGATTAAACGTCAAAAAGCTCTAGGCACCGAAAAGTACTGCAGTGCCCTAAAGCCATGGTTTTTATTCTATAAATATTCGTCAAATTTGTTATGTATTAGTAAAGATGACTCGATATGCTAAGTTTACCTTCGCGGAATTAGGGCAGGTCACGGTATTTAAAATTGTGAAAAATTCCAAGTTATTATATAATCCTCTCAATATAAAGTTGTTGAGAGTTCACTGAGGGTACAAAACACAAAAAATGTTCTAACCAAATACCTGAACATGATTGCTTCTAGGGAAGCACACACAACAGCTAGTATGCACCGAATGCAGTAGAACAATGATGTACTATCCAGTAGCGTTAACTTCTGCAAGATCCATGCAGGTGCGGCATGTAGTATTAAATACAAATATGACCGCAGTCCATACGCAGGGCTATATTCCCACGTCTGCAGACCTGAAACAACACATTTAAAAAATATATTTATATTGTCCAGTCCAGATAGTTAGGTCTTATCAATTAAATGCGTCTTCTTCTTTCATGTTCTTCGCATTCTAAGCTTATTGCTTATCGCATATTAGTTTAGCATACTAATTAACTACGTAGTCATACTATTTACACAAACAAGCATACATAACACTCGCAAGTTGTGCATCGAACAAGCATTTAACGGTCAATTTAAAAGTATTTTAGTTGGTAGTACCGCCACCTGTGGCGCGCATGGTTGATTCCCTTGCGTTTGACGTTTACACACTACAGCCATCTGTTCAGCGTACTGCCCACCACAGTGCACTCAACAGATGGCGGTAATGTTTTAGCGACGATGTTTTACAGTGAGAAATATTCAATGTGTTATGTATGTTTGTCTGTGCTATTTAGTTCAAGTTTCTTTAGATTGTTAGATGTGACACGCTATATCAGCCCAGAAAAGTATACAATAAAATATAAAATAAAATAAATAAAATAAAAAATACAATTTCAATCGAATCGAGTATCATAACCACTTCCCATGGTATACGTATGGCGCACAATAGATACGTTTTCAGGTTTTTTGACAGTTAGCCCATGCATTATCTGTCAAAAAACCCGAAAACGTATGCATTGTGCGCCGGCCTTTACTACTATTGTAAATACATTTAAAAGATGTACCCATTTATCAGTCCACGGAAGAACCACTAGGGACTAGGCCCAAAGCTTCAGCGACCACTATAAATTTAGTTTAAGGGCGATCGCCACGTAGTTCATTGGCAGTCCCTATTTTAAACTTACCCTTTCCGTACAGCAGATAATGTAGAGGTTCCCAATAGTTGTAGGTCTCGTCACAATCCGTGATGTGCAAGAATTTTGCGGAGAACAATCTGGCGACCAACACAACACCGAAAACGGACATAGTTTTCATTGTTATGCATTAGTCAATGAACTTTTAATTGAAATATTTTGTAGTTTTCTACTTTCATAAATTAAAAAAAACTCAGCGCTGCTTGCAACAGTCCAAAACAAACTCATACAAGTTAAAAGTAAATACATGCATGCACATGCATTAAAAATCAAACACACGCGTACCAGACCTGGCGCGCATCCACGTCAATTTGAGTAACATGTTCTTGTTGAGTTGACACGCATCGGCAACTCGCGTAAAACACGGAGAAAAAATACTACCCAAAATTTGAATTCTATTTACTTAATATTGACTTCAGCCTCTCACTTGCACTCGTTATTGTTGTCATGAAAGGAACAAGATATTCGACCCAACGATTTAGTTCAGCCCAATAAGTTACTTCTAAGTAAAATGTATATTCTCAAATTTACGTGAATTAAACATAATTTTGGGTAGAATATACTTAAGAGTAGGTATTTTTTTTTTGCTGGTGTTAAATGGAAACTACTATATGCGATTTACTCAAATTTGGGTTATTGGGCTGAACAACGGAATTGAGGGAAAAGTACTTTATTTTGGGTAGTTTTTCATCTCCGTGACAGGATAACAGGTCTGTGCCATAAAAAGGGAGCATCGGCAACACGATGTGAGAAGTTTCAAGCTCGGTTTCAAGTACACGGTGTTTCGCGAAAACCTATTAATGGGTATAAAAATAGCCATTTCCGCTAAAAGTGCCCCTCTTCATTTAATGGGTAAACTATGGTTTACTCTTCTTCTTCTTCTTCGCATTTCAAGCTTATTGCATATCGCATATTGGCTTATTGCGTGCTCTCAACTTAGTGTTCTAGATGCACTTCCACAGTTATTAATTGAGAGCTTTAGATGCCTGTACCATTTTTGCATTGGTAGAATTGTGTGGCAAGTCCAATCATACTTCTATGCCCAGGGAAGTCGAGAAATTTTTCAACCCGAAAAATTCCTAGACCGGACCGGGAATCGAACCCAGCCACCTCCAGCATGGTCTTGCTTTGTAGCTGCGCCTTTACCGACTGAGCTACGGGAGGCCCCCAAATGGGGGTAATCCCATAGTGTAGTAATAGAATTTCATCAAGAATGGGGTATGCTTACAGATGTAATTGGGACCAATAGCAACAATCAATACGAAACTTACGATTTTAAATTGCCTCACTACTTGACTACACAGCAAAAATAGTTGTTGAATATTACATCGAAACTGCTGCAACCAGGTCAATCCATCGGTTGTGTAATATCACATTGTACGATGTACATCGATTTTGCGAACAAAATTACATCCATTGATGTAATATTGTATCTGCTTTTTGCTATTACATCATTATTTCATACATCAGCTTGAATTACGTTGATCGATATTACATTTTTTTTTACTGTGTAGCCTATTAGTCCCAAGTAAACGATTAACGTATCCCATTCTAGTCAAAATTCTAGTACTACACAATGTTTGTTTTGATTCGCTATGAAAGTTTGACAGATAAAATGAGGGGTTAGTTGATTTTTCTATGTTTCGAGGGGTGAATCAATTAGCTTGGGACCGAAGATGGTACCAGAGCTGAGCCAAAAAGTTGAGCACGTTTCTTCGGGACCTTCTAGTCTTATACCCTGTTCACATTACAGCCTATATCACGTAATATAGGCTGTCTTGCAATGAGCACTCATACATAGGATTTCTAGTGAAAACTAGATGCATGAGTGCTCATTGCAAGACAGCGTATATCACGTGATATACGCTGTAATGTGAACGGGGTATTAGAGTTACCTCTACACAGAAAAAAAAGTTGTTGAATATTACATCCAAACTGCTGCAACCAGGTCAATCCATCGGTTGTGTAATATAACATTGTACGATGTACATCGATTTTGCGAACAAAATTACATCCATTGATGTAATATTGTATCTGCTTTTTGCTATTACATCATTATTTCATACATCAGCTTGGATTACATTGATCGATATTACATTTTTTTTTGCTGTGTATGCCAATAGGCTACACAGAAAAAAAAGTTGTTGAATATTACATCCAAACTGCTGCAACCAGGTCAATCCATCGGTTGTGTAATATAACATTGTACGATGTACATCGATTTTGCGAACAAAATTACATCCATTGATGTAATATTGTATCTGCTTTTTGCTATTACATCATTATTTCATACATCAGCTTGGATTACATTGATCGATATTACATTTTTTTTTGCTGTGTATGCCAATAGGCTAGTCAAGTAGTGAGCCAATTTTAAATCGTTAGTTTCCACCGGTTGGTTATAACATGTTATAGCGCTATCTTGATGGTGGTTTCTGTGTTGCAATTATTTGACAACCGTTATAACATGTTATAACCATAGAGGTAACTCTAAGACCACTGGGTCCCGAAGAAAATCATTATTATTTTTGGCTCACTCAGTACCAGAACAACGGTCCCAAGCAGTCCCAAGCTATTTCACTCACCCCTGCATGTTCTGCATGAATCCACACACCCCTGATGTTATCTGTTAAACTTTCATAGCGAATCAAAACAAACATAGTGTAGTAATAGAATTTCAACTAGAATAGGGTACGTTAATCGTTTGCTTGGGACCAATAGGCTACTAAAGTGGTGAGCCAATTTAAAATCGTTAGTTTCGTATTGATTGTTGTTATAACTCTCCAGTCTGGACTAAAGCCCTACAGTAAAAGTATGGACGACTGTCACCACAAAACTGAAAAAAACTGTTCTAATCGAGCAAAGCGGTGCATTTTGACTTGATTTTGATTGGAACATAACTTTTGACAAACGTCCTTACTTTTACTGTAGGGCTTTAGTCTGGACAGCGTTTGAACGTACTATAAAGTCCTCTAATTAAAATATGGTCGACTGTCACCACAAACCGGAGAAAAGTAAAGCCCTACAGTAAAAGTATGGACGTCTGTCAAAAGTTGTTCCAATCGAACCGTCAAAATGCACCGCTTTGCTCGATTGGAATAGCTTTTTTCCGGTTTGTGGTGACAGTCGACCATACTTTAATTAGAGGGCTTTAGAAAAAAGCTGTTCCAATCTGGGGGGACGTACTGTCAAATCAGCCTACTGATAATGCTTGTATGAAATTGGTTCCTAACGTAAACAAACGCTGTATACACTGGTGTTAGAAGCACATAATGTTGTAAACATTGCTGAGCAACCGAATGCCGATGTCACGGTACCACACATTCGATCTCACGAACACTACACTAATAATATAATTTTACATACAATAGCGTATACTGTCATGTGCACGGTAAGAACCTTACTCCATTTATGAGTAAAAGTGAACCCATTGTCAATAAAAGTGGCAATACTAATTAATGAGTAATTTATTATGCCAATTAAGTAGTAACTGTTAGCTACTGTTAGCAGAAACTCATTGTTGTTAAAATAATTTACTCATTAATGAGTAAAGCCAATTTTATTAAAAATGGGTTAACTTTTACTCATAAAAGAGTATTTAACTGTTACCGTGTAGCATAGGATTTGTTTTCGTTTTGTTGTTTATGTGTACTTTAGAAAGACAGTTTTACAGCAAACAAAAAATTTCTCACAGCTAACAAAAAATTTCATCTTACTAACACACGCAAATCGCACCAATACGAACCCGCCTGGACATCGTCACAGTAAACAGCTGTTTCGTGTAAAAAGATATAAACATTGCGATGAAATACGACCACCACTAGACATTTCCACATTTCACTAACACCAATAAGCCGGTTGGGCCAGACCTTGTATAATTGACATCGTGTTTTACTAACATGGATTTTGTTTTTATAGTTTTTTGACAACTTCCACGTAAAGGTCTTTATTTTTCAATCTGTGATATTTTAAACAGTGCAAAATATTGTGGGCAACCCAAATTATTAGCACAAAATGGTAAGAATACGCCTAGTAATTAGCACTGCTAGATTAATCAATATGCAATGTATAGACCGTTTACAACTTGCTTGTTTCAACGTTCGCCAAACTAGGAAGTAGCAATTTTAGTCTGTATAGCCGGCGCCGGTGGTGTAGTGGTACGCGTGACTGCTTCTCACCCATTGTCTGGGTTCAATTCCAGCCGAGGTCGTGTGGCCAGAATGCAATACGACACACAGAATTTAGACCGGAACATGTAGGGGTACTGTGCAAGATGAGCTATTATTTCGAACAATTTTACCTAGTACCTAGTATATCATTTTCCGACAGGTGCTTCCAAAAATTTGGTATTTTGTAATCGTTAAATTGAACATATTTATAGTTCTGTGGTGAACGTTGCCGCTCAATTGATCTAAAGAGAACAAAGTTACAACATGTCAAAGTTGTCAATTTTGTATGAAAATCGTCATGCGTTTCTATTATATCGAACAGCACTGTATGTACCTTAAGGCATCTTCTAGTCAGAAAAATAAGGACCACAATAATCACACCTTGCTGGAGATTTGATTCCAGATCTGGTGGATAAGCTTTTTGAGCAAAAATTTTGCTTAACTTTCTGGGGCTTAGGATATTAGTATACTTTCCGGCTCAGAACATATTTTGACTGGACTTCTGATCACATTTAATGAGAAATTCCCCTGCAATGAATAATCGAAAATGTAATTTACCGTAAGCTTTTACATTTAATACCAGATCTGTTGTATAGAAGCTCAGTCTGGACTCCAATCAAACCTAAATTTTTATCGGTAGTTAATTTCGTTATTTTTCTTTCCAGGACCTCACTTGTTTTTCTCAGGACTCGTTTGATGTTGTCCAATGGACAAACGATTATTTCAAATCCAATGGAAGTGTGGAAAACAAAGATGTAATGGGTTATAGATAGATAATCTGTGTGTTGCGAACATTACAAAACCATATATTTTTCAGGTGATGGTTTCGTCTTTGGTATCCAGGCTGCAGCTTTATGTTGAACAAATGAATTACTCTTTGGAAAAATCAAGTCATCAACTAATGATCACCATGCCTCACGTTATAAAAGACTTAAAGATTACTCAAGCAGAGGTCGTCACTCTAACGGATAAAATGCGTCAGCTTCAAAACGACATCAGCCATGTTAATAGGGATACCGGTGTCTACATGCATAAATTGGAACGGCTGGAATCGACATTTCAAAAAATAAGCATAGCCAAACATGGCATGAAAGAATCAGATGGCTGGGGTAAACTTACCGCCGAACTAGATGATTTACTTGAGCGAAACGATGTTTTTGAATCGAAAACTAAGTTCATCGATTTGAAGAATTCCATTTCTGCTCAAACTGGTTTACCAGGTCAAACAGAACGCGCGTTACAGTTTGAGTATTTTACCAATCGATTGGAAGCACTCGCTAGTCCAGCTGTGATACAACATATTCAACATGGAGATGTTCCACAATGCTTGAAGTATGTTGAAATCTTCAGAATAATAGATCGTTCACCTCAACTGAAACAATGCTATAGGACTGTGCACAAGAATGCGCTAGTCGAAAAATGGTCAAAATTGTCTGATGCCGAAGGCACTTACGATACCAATGTTCTGCTGGAGTTTAATAATGCTCTATTGGACTTTGTTCAAAATCAACAAAAATGGTGCAAACAAGTATTCCACAGTAGTTTGGAACCTCTGGATACAATAGTGGATACTTTGAAAAATCTACAAAGCTCAAAGCAATCGTTTGTTATGAACCAGTTGAAAAAATCACCCAACAAATTTGAATATCTGGCCTCTATTGCTAATAGAGATTGTCACTTCGCGCATGCATTGGAAAATATATTGATTGAGCTACCAAAGGACAAATTAGACGATCTGTCTGTAGCAATATTTATGTACTTTGATGTTTTTGTCGAACAGTATCCAAACCTCGAGAGAAGCTACTCAAATAAAATGCTGGACGAAATGAAGTTAAACAGCACAAGTGTAGCTGAAAATGTTAGCACTCTCGATAATTGCAACTCTAAAATTTTGAAATGGTTCACTGATGCTATTATTCGATGTACTAACATCACTCAGAACAAATCTTTAGTTCAGCTAATCAACATTTTCCGAAGCTTTGTTATAACTTATATTGGAAAATACACAACCGTGCAGAAACAGCTGGTTCTGAATCAATCTGAGGAAGTAAATTGGAGTTTGCTTCAGTTGAATATCAACTTGCTGCAATACCTGGGCGATTTTATGCAAGTAATAGAGCAATGCGAAAAGAAGCTCTATGCCTCCATGAATGCGAAGGAACTCGATTCTAACAACAGTACCGTGTGTCTCCTACGATATCTTCGCAACAACGAAAAAGTCCGTGATGCCGTAACTAGACAAACAGTTAGCGAGAGCAATGTTCTTTTTGTAAAGGAATTGAACGCTTTACAGAAAGTAGCTGTTGAAATTCACGATAGTGTCCTGAAGCATATATTCATTTACATCGAAACACAATTCAAAGAAGTTGAATTTACTATGAAACAGCACAGCAAGGAATACAATTTACCAGATTACAGTTACGCTCCGCAAGAATACATCACGCAGATAGGACAATATCTACTGACTCTTCCTCAACACTTAGAGCCATTGCTTCTATCTCCGTCCCCGGCACTCAAATGTATAATGCAATTTTGCGAAGAAAAGTACAAAAGCGAGAAGGCTTGCGCCGATGTGTTGTTATTCCTCATTGTAGAGGAAACAACAGCTATGTACCAGGAGAAGATTGATGAAATACTATGTCTGTCTGCATCGGGAGCTAAGCAGCTCGCCACGGATATTGGTAAGTTTCTTTTGGTATTCTGGCAAACGTAAAGGTATTTTTTCTTTCAATTTGTGGTATGGGGCTATTCATAAACCATTACCTAGCAGGGTGTCCATTCAAATCCAATTTTTAAATTCCCGTTTTTTTTTCTCGGTTATTTAGAAATAAAAACCCCAATCCAAAAATCAACGCTGCCTTAAACTAAAAAGGCGATTAAAAATAACCGTTTATAGATAATCATATATATTTTCAGCAGAATTGCTCCAGAGTTGCTCTAAAATACGTCTATTTTATAAAAAAATATATATGAGATGAGATTTGCATTAATATGTTGATGATCTAGATCTCCAACACTCCAGCATCTCACGGAATCATGAATTCGTATAAAATCAAAGAGTCTCCTGCAAAAAATTAGCCTAAATGTGGTTTTGTTATGTCGTTTTTCGACATATATCAATACAAGAGACCTGAGTAGGAGAAACTCAGTATTAAAAGTATATATATCTTGAAGTTCTATAAGCCAAACAACATTTTGTGGGATACACAGATGTGTTACCAATATATTTATCATTCTCCAAGTTGTCTTGGAGATATTTTACAGGTTAAGCATTTTGAGCACTTATGAACATTTCGAGTTCATAGCATCATTTAAAATTATTAATCTTGTTAAAAAAATTGTTGGATTATCCAAATCATTCCGGATATCTGTTCTTGAAGTTCTGCAGAATCAACAACGATGATTCGACTTAATGATAGAATGGGCAATATAATATCATTGGTTTGGATTATTAGGTTTTCTAAAATGCCTGGAGTTCAGATCTTTTTTATATTATAGTCTTGGAGCATTCGTGACTTATCCCGGTTAGATTTTAACTCAGGATGATGATGATTTCCCCTACGTTTGAGTTGGACGAATTATCTCTAAGATAATTAAGTACTTCGACCTTGGCGTGAGAGGTATGGATTCAGATCTTTATGTTTTACTGTCTAACCAAGGTATCATACGATGTCCTGACGATTGTACGACTTTTCCCCGAAAACACTTTCCCCGAAAGTTATTTCCCCGAATGTAACTTTTCCCCGAAATACAATTCCCCGAATGGAACAGTTCCCCGAATGTACCTTTTTCCCGAAAAATATACCATATTTCATTTAATACCAAAACATAATGTTATATAATAATAATAATTATTATATCAACCTAGACTCCAATAATGTCTGTAGTATCGAAATATGTCCAAACAGATTCAAAGTTTCTATGTGGATTGCACCCGACCTTTTTCTACGTATACAAGATATTATAGGTTCTGAAATCATTCTGGAGATCAGATTATTTTTCTACTTGATCATCCAAGACTAATTAAATATCTGTAGTATCGAAATATGCCCAAACAAATTTGCAGTGTCTATGTGGATCATGCCAAATGTTTTAGGATTTCCAAATCGATATTTGATACTACAGATATTATCCTAGTCTAATAATTAATTAGATAATAATTAAACATTATCCATATAGACACTATGAATCTGTTTGGACATATTTTGATACTACAGACTTCATCCCAGTCATGGTTGATCTTGTTGAATAAATCATCTGAACTCCAGAACGATTTCTTCTTCTTCTTATTCGCATTTCAAGCTTATTGATTAGTGCATATTAGCTTATTGCATGCTCTCAACTTAGTGTTCTAAATGCACTCTCAAAGTTATAAATCGAGAGCTTTCGATGCCAATACCAATGCATGAATTTGTATATTGTGTGGCAAAAACACAATTATACTCTATTCCCAGGGAAGTCGAGAAAATTTCCAGCCCGAAAGATTCCCTCGACCGGACCGGGAATCGAACCCGCCGCCTACGGCTTAGTAATACCGTGCCTTTACTAACTAGGCTAGGCTATGAGGTCCAGAACGATTTGGAGTACTTAAAACATCTGGTATACATGACAATAGTTCATGCATGATCCACATACACACTGTGCATCTGTCTGGAAATTTTTCGATACTAAAGACATTGTCACAATCTCGGTTAATCTAGTACATCAAATTATCTGAACTCCAGGACGATTTAAAGAACCTTGAACATCTGGTTTACTCGGAAATAGATCATGCATGATCCACATAGACACTTTGAATCTGATTGGACATATTTCGATACTACAGACATTATTGCAGTCTTGGTTGATCTAGTACAACAAATCAACTGATGTCCTGGACGATTTGGAAAACCTATAATTTCCGGTATACACAGTAATGAGTCGTGCATGATCCACAAAGTCACATTTATACGATTCGGTTATGATTTGATAACAAAAAGTGCTAGGTTCATATTAGAAATAAAAAAAAAAATCATGAAAATGTCTCACCATTGGGCAGAACCCAAGGAATATCCGTATAAATACACAACCGCGACGTGACCAACAAGCATGACTTATAAAACTTTGGTAATTTCTCGATTATGTGCAGGGTGTTTGGTTTGAATCGGTAAAAAATTGAGAAAACTAGAGCCAAATTAACTACAACATTTAGGACAGCAAAATTCGTCTCTGCAAGAATTTCAAATGAAAATGCATTAATTTTTTTAATAATGTTTCATCAAACCTAGGCCGGTATTATTCAATAGAATCTCATAATGTAAGGGTGTTTTATTATGTTACTATTACTCAGAATTTATACTATACATAAATAACTAAAGATGATACAATGTTATTCTTTTTTTTATTCAAAGGTTACAAACGATACTCCTTTAGCTCAGTCGGTAAAGGCGCAGCTACAAAGCAAGTCCATGCTGGAGGCGACTGAGTTCTATTCCCGTCCAGTCTATTAATGTTTCGGGTTGTAAAATTTCTCTACTTCCTTGGGCATAGGATGGTACAGGCATAGAAAGCTCTCAATTAAAATGTGAAAGTACTTCAAAGAACACTAAGGCAAAAATCTAATATGCTATAAGCAATTAGCTTGAAATGCCATGTAGTAGTAATGCTATTTTTAGGCAATGAAAACAATTTTTTTTTGTCGCGGATTAGTATTTGACGTCGCGGATTTCGCGGATCAAATTTAGAAAATCTTGTAACAGCCCTGTAAAATCACTTCTTCTGAAGTATCAGTGCAATTTGATCTAATCTGCGAATCTTCCCTGGTTAACTACTTGTATCGAACAATACCATAGTACACATATTAATGTGTGTTGAATAAAGACAATAGTTTGACTTTCGTTAAAACCACATGTGAAGGTCAAAGGTAATCCGATTTAAGGAGCTTTTGACCTTTTTTTTTTTTTTTTTAATGATTCGTTTATTTTTTCAGGTTCATTTGCTGTTGCTTTGCGGAGCCGATATTCATTGTTTAGATAACAAAATTACTTAAAACTAACGTTAGTAAAGCGGGGGCCGATTACTCGCGGCTATCTCGAGGTTAGGGGTAACAAATTGTAACAAATGGATGGCAGGGTAAGGATTGTGAACACAAGGTTTGGAGAGCAATGTGCTCTTGATCTCGAACTAGGCGACACTCTGATGAAAAAGACAAACATGGGGGTACACCGATGGGTAGCTAACAACTTGGGAGAACACAAGATGACACTAACTTCTAAATCCTCAAATCTATCCGCTTTAAAAACACATAAATTAAATTCAAATAGTCAAGGTCTCGGCTCGCCAAGACATCTCTAACGGGTATCGCGGGTTGTTTTCCTCGGGCCCTGAGGGATGTGGATAACTCAGATCTGGCAACACGGTGTAAGGTACACGACCAAACAACATGCTCGATATCGTGATAACCACTGCCACACGCACATAAATTGCTGCCTGAGAGCCCAATTCGATAGAAGTGCGAGTCTAACGAGCAGTGATTGGACATAAACCTTGATATAACGCGTATAAAGTCGCGGCTCATATCCAACCCTTTGAACCATGGTTTGTTCGACACCTGTGGGAGAATAGAATGTAACCATCTTCCCAATTCACCATCATTCCATTTTTGTTGCCAACTGATGAGGACTTGCTGGCGAGCAATGGAGAAAAATTCGTTGAAGGCGATTTGTCGCTCAAAAATATCGCCTTCCTTAGCCAATGAGTCCGCTTTCTCATTACCCGGAATTGAGCAATGAGATGGGACCCAAGCTAAGGTGATAGTATAGGAGCAGTTAGATAAAGCACTCAGTTTAGTTCGTATTTCAGGCAGGAAATACGAGGAGTGCTTCATCGGCCTCATTGAACGAATAGCCTTCAATGAGCTAAGACTATCCGTAAAAATGAAATAATGGTCAGAAGGTAGTGAGGCAATTCGCTCTACTGCGTAAAATATAGCTGCGAGTTCCACAACGTATACGGAGCATGGTTTCTGCAGTTTATAGGAGGCGCTATGAAATTGATTAAATACACCAAATCCAGTGGAAGCATTTATGGTTGACCCATCTGTGAAAAATCTTTTATCGTTACTTACATGGTGGTACTTGATTGCAAAAATTGAGGGAACAACCATCGACCGATGGTGATCTGGTATTCCATGAATTTCTTGCATCATGGTCAGATCAAAATTTACAGAGGAACTATAGAAGGCTTGAAAGCAATCACGATTGGAGATTAATGAAGAAGGACCAACCTCCAGCGTCATGTACTCATAGTACAAACTCATGAATCTTGTTTGAGGATTTTGGTCGAGCAGCTTCTCAAAGTGTTCTATTACCAAAGGATTCAATACTTCACAACGGATGAGAAACCGGAAAGACAGCTTAGCGAAACGATCTGTCAGTGGGAGAACACCCGCGAGTACTTCGAGGCTCATCGTATGAGTCGAGTGCATACAGCCTAGCGCAATACGAAGGCAACGGTATTGAATCCGTTGCAGCTTAAGAATGTGTGTTTTTGCTGCGGATTGGAAGCAAAAGCTGCCGTACTCTAAAACCGAAAGGATGGTTGTTCGGTACAACCTGATCAGATCTTCCGGGTGTGCTCCCCACCAAGTTCCAGTAATTGTACGAAGAAAATTGATTCTTTGTTGGCGTTTTTGTTTCACATACGTAATATGTTTTCCCCACGTGCTTTTGGAATCGAACCAGACACCTAAATACTTGAAAGATATACTTTGAGTGATTGTTCTACCCTTTAGTTGAAGCTGTAACTGTGCAGGATGATGCTTCCTAGAAAAAACAACCAACTCAGTTTTCTCCGGAGAGAATTCGATACCCAGCTTCATAGCCCAAGTAGACAAATTGTCTAAGGTATCTTGCAATGGTCCTTGCAGGTCCGGTGCACTTGGCCCTATAACGGACACAACACCGTCATCTGCAAGCTGCCTTAGCGAGCAATTTTCATCAAGACAACCATCAATGTCTTTAACATAAAAATTATAAAGAAGGGGGCTTAAACATGAGCCCTGGGGGAGACCCATGTAACTAATTCGTGAAGTTGTCGAGTTTCCATGAGAAAAGCTCATATATTTCTCAGACAACAAGTTGCTCAAATAGTTGTTTATAATTGGTGAAAGCCCACTATCGTGGAGTTTATCCGAAAGGACATCGATACAAACAGAATCAAAAGCCCCCTTAATGTCCAAGAAAACTGAACCCATTTGCTGTTTTTGCGCATAGGCCAGTTGAATTTCAGTTGAAAGCAACGCAAGACAGTCGCTCGTTCCTTTGCCTCTCCGAAATCCAAATTGCGTATCTGAAAGTAAACCATTCGACTCGACCCATTTGTCTAGACGAAAAAGAATCATTTTCTCCAACAATTTCCGTATACAGGACAGCATCGCGATGGGACGGTACGAGTTATAATCCGACGCGGGTTTACCGGGTTTTCGAATGGCGATAACTCTTACTTGCCTCCAATCATCCGGAACAATGTTGTGCTCCAGAAATTGATTGAATAAGTTCAACAAGCGTCTATTCGCGACGTCTGGGAGATTTTTGAGCAAGTTGAACTTGATTCTATCCATTCCTGGAGCTGAGTTGTTACATGAGAGGAGAGCAAGTGAGAATTCCACCATCGAAAACGGAGAATCTATTTCGTTACTACCCGACGGACTATCACGAACGTTGGTTTGAACCGACACCGAATCCGGGCATACTTTCCGCGCGAAGCTGAATATCCAACTGTCTGAGTACTCCTTGTCTTCGTTGACCGGTGATGACGCGTTTCGCATTCTCCTGCCGACATTCCAGAGTGTTCTCATGGGAGTCTCTCGCGACAAACCATCGACGAACCGACGCCAGTAACCGCGTTTTTTGGCTTTAATCAAGCTCTTAAAAGTTTTCTCGAGGTCGGTGTACCGCTCGAAGTCCCCGACCTTACCGTGTTTGCGGAAGCGTTTAAACGCGGCGGACTTCTCGCTGTTTGCGTCGGTGCAATCCTTATCCCACCACGGAGTGAGAGGTCGTTTGCGAACGGAACCACCCGGAACGCGTTTCGTCTGTGCTTGAAGAGCGCAGTCAACGATAAGTCGCGATAAAAAGGAGTACTCGTCCAGCGGAGGGAGTATCTCAACCGACTCAATACCACCGAGAACCGTGGCCGCAAATTTTTGCCAGTCGATATTTTTCGTGAGGTCGTACGCGATGTCAACCGAGCGAGTGGAAGATGAACCATTGGTAATAGAAATTTTGATTGGCAAGTGGTCACTACCGTAGGGATCTTGAATTACTTTCCACGAGCAATCCAACGATAGTGAGCTCGAACTGAGGGAGAGGTCTAATCTACTTTCTCTTGCTGGAGGTTTGGCCACTCGTGTTACTTCCCCAGTGTTTAGAATTGTCATATTGAAGTTATCGCAAAGGTCGTATATCAGGGTTGAGCGGTTGTCATCGTACAGTTCCCCCCAGCCTGTACCGCTGGAGTTAAAATCTCCTAAGATCAACCGAGGCTCAGATAAAGCTGAGCAGATATCTGAGAGACCTTGGCGAGAAATCGCAGTTCTTGGAGGAAGATATACTGAGGCAATACTGAGGCTTTTACCTCGAATATTTACTTGACATGCGACAACTTCAATGCCTGTCACGGAAGGCAGATCGATTCTATGAAAGGAATGGAGCTTATTAATCCCGAGAAGCACCCCTCCATACGAATCTGCTCGATCAAGGCGAATAATGTTAAAATCGTGGAAAGGGAGATCGGTGTCTGAAGAAAGCCATGTTTCACAAAGAGCAAATGCATCACAAAGTGAGTTGTGAACTAAAAAATTGAATGTGTCAAGTTTCGGTATAAGACTTCTACAGTTCCACTGAAGAACAGAGATCATATCCCCGACCTCATTCGGAAAATTATCCATCAAAGGATATGATCGATGCAAGGAAGGACCACCTAGAAGCTAGTTGCTTCAAAAGAGTTTTCACGAATGGAAGCACTAAATTAATAATGTTCCGAGTTGAGTCAGAGACGTTGAATATATTGAAGATGCTCTCCACAATTCCAGAAAACGTGAACATGGCATCATGTTCTTGCTGATTATTCAGCTGTTTTTCTGGCTGAAAAACTGGGATATCTGGGGTTTTAGATGATCCCGGAAGTGGCGGAAAGTCCTTGTTAAAATTACAAGATTTAAATCCCGGTGGTGGGGGTTTCGGTACATTTCCGCTACCTCTTAAATTTGTCAAGGTAGGTTGGGAGTCCATACGAGAGGTCTTACGCGGATTTTGAGTGACGTTTTATTTAAATCGCTTTCTTGTGTTGCCTTTAAAGACAAAGGGACTACCTTCACCAACCTCTGAGTCAGAGCCCTGATCATCATCTGGCAAAATGGAGTATGTGTTTTTGGTTTTTGGGGTGGTTTGGGAAGATGAAGCGGTGTTTTTTAAGAGTTCTGCAAGTGACCTCTTGGAGCGAGCTTGCAAAGACCGCTTAAGTTTTTCTCCCTGCTGTTTGTACTTCGGGCAATCAACCAAAGCATGCAGAGTATCCTTGCAGTAAACACATTTTGGGGTAGCCCGGCAAGGACCATCTGCATGCAGCTCGCCGCATTGATCGCAGCTCGGTTTGTTGGAGCTGAAGTCAGCGGTGTGACCAAGTTGCTTGCATTTTGAGCAGTTCATTACCCGCGGTACAAACAAGCGTACAGGCAGTCGAACCTTCCCAATTACGACGTAGTCAGGTAGCGCCGATCCTGAAAAGGTCACACGGAACGAGTCTGACAGAGAGTACGTTTTTTTCGTGCCAATTAGAGACACTGATTGCATTTGGATGCAGTCCAGAATCTTCACTTTCGGAAGGGCACGGTTTTTAAAAATACCGAAGGATTCGGCATGAAGGAAATCTTCGCAAGTTAGACTCGCTTCGGTGACCACTCCTTCGATTTCTACGTCGCAACTGGGGATGTAGACTCGATATTCCATCGTAAAAAGCTCATAGGTAACAATTCGGTTTGCCTGTTTCAGGTCATCAACGGTAACGCTCAGTTTGTTTGGCGTCACCTTAAATATATCGGTTACGGCCGAAAAATGTTTTGTCAGATCCTTCGAAATCCGAGAAATATTCAAAGGTTTTTGTTTGGGCCGGAAAAAACAACCCACGGACCTTTTGAGCCGCTTGGGTAAGCTTTATGGCGGGGGGTCGCAGAAATTTTTAAGGGAACGGTTGGAGTAGGGGGAACAGGTGGACGAGGGGGCGATGGTGGAGAAGGGGGGGCAGGGGGTGCAGGAGGCTGTTGTTTAGACATCACCTTTGGGTAAGCTCCAGTGCTCGTTTTGGGGTCCGAAGTAGAGTCCCCTGAGGTATCCATTTTCTCTTCAGTGAGAAGCAGATTTTCGAATTATGGAGATTCAACAGACTCATCATCGGAGATATCTGCTAGCGAAATACCCCCGCCATCATTTGTTTCATCCATTGCGGGGTCTTAAGTATCTCCGCAACAGATTTCGACATAAACAAGAAAAAAAAAATATGCGTAAGGAAAACAAAAAAAAATAAAAAATAAAATAATAATAATAAAAAAAATATATATAGGAAAAAATAAACTTATCCAGAAAATATAACGGTAAAAATAATACTTAATCCAACAAAGCAAAAAAAAATGTGCCAGGAAAGTTAATCAACACTATAGGGAGATTAATCAGACTGCAAAAAAACAAAAAGTGAAAAAAAAGTAAAAAAAAAAAAAAACTTTTTCAGGAAAAAACAAAAAGGTGTCAGAAAAGTTAATCAACACTATAAGGAGATTGATCAGATTGCAAAAAAAAAAAACCGAAGTGAAAAAGAAAAGAAAAAAAAATGAAACTTTTTCAGGAAAATAACAAAAAGGTGTCAGAAAAGTTAATCAACGCTGTATGGAGATTAATCAGGTTACGGAGAACGGAAGATAACCGTTTGTTTCTTAACTCTCCACACAAGCGCACGGAGTGTGGCTGATGACGATGATCTACTGATGTGAGGATGATGGTAATGAACGTTCTATTGTTGCCCTCGAGTGTTTTCAACAAAGCCTCTGCCTCTGCTGCGATGTCCTGCTGGATTCCAATCCAGCACTTGCTTGCAGATTTCGTTTCTGCCCCGTTGAAGTGTGTGGCCGACCCACTTCCACTTTCGCTCTCGAATTTCTGTTGCTATCGGCTTCTGATGACATCGACGATGGAGCTCGGCATTCGAGATCCAGTTGTGAGGCCACCAGGCACGAATTATATACCGCAGGCATCGGTTGATGAAGACCTGCAGCTTTTAAGTGTCCTCCGCTGATACACACCACGTCTCGCTGGCGTATAACAACACAGATTTCACGTTCGAGTTGAAAATTCGGATTTTGGTGCGTTGACTTATCTGGTTGGATCTCCATACGTTTCGTAAACTCGCAAAGGCAGCCCTAGACTTCTTGATTCGTGCACCTATGTCGCTCTTGGTCCCGCCGTCCGACGCTATTTGGCTGCCAAGATATTGGAAACTTTCGACCTTCTCCACTGCTTGCCCCGCTACCGTAAAGTTGGAAAGGTTGCCCGTGTTGATATCCAACGATTTGGTCTTGTTGACGTTGATGGTGAGACCCGCCGCAGAGGAGCGTTCGGCTAGGTCATTGAGCTTACTTTGCATATCAGAGCGCCGTTGTGCTAGTAGAGCAACATCATCAGCCAAATCGAAGTCGTTGAGATGATCCATGGTGATAGGCTGCCAAAGCAGCCCACGGTTCGGTACACGGTCAATTGCACCTACCATGATCTCGTCGATTGCCATGAGAAACAGTAGCGGTGATAGTATACATCCTTGTCTCACACCAGCGACTACCCGGATAGGGTCGGACAAGGCTCCGTTATGCAGAACTCTGCACGTGAAAGCCTCATACTGCGCTTCGATGATTTTATCCGGGACTCCCTTGCGTCTCAGGGCGCCCCACAGATTCTCGTGATTGAGACGGTCGAAAGCTTTTTCGTAGTCAATGAATACCAAATAAAGGGACTCTTGGAATTCATTGACCTGCTCCAGGATGATGCGAAGCGTGACAATATGGTCCACACAAGATCTTCCGGCACGGAATCCTGCCTGCTGCCGTCGGAGAGTCGCGTCGATCTTCTCCTGTATCCGATTCAGGATAACTTTGCACAGAACTTTGAGAACAATACACAGTAACATGATGCCTCGCCAATTGTCGCACACAGTCAGATCCCCCTTCTTTGGGACCTTCACTAAGATGCCCTGCATCCAGTCGGCCGGAAAAGTCGCGGTGTCCCAGATATTACAGAATAGTTGATGCAACATTTGTGCGGATAGCATGGGGTCAGCTTTGAGCATCTCTGCTGATATGCGATCGACCCCTGGAGCCTTGTTGGATTTCATGCTTCGGATAGCTGCTTCAATCTCCTGCAGTGATGGGGCCTCGGAATTGACGCGAGTGATGCGCCGCACCCTAGGCGGATCATGCCGAGATGTTGATGGCTGGTTGGCCGTCGAAACTTGAAGAAGTTGTTCGAAGTGCTCAAACCAGCGTTTCAGCTGGTCAGTGGGGTCGGTAAGCAATTGTCCAGTCGTGTCCTTCACTGGCATCCTCGGGTTCATCCTTGCTCCACTCAGGCGTCGTGAGATATTGTAGAGGAGGCGTATATCGCCAGTGTTTGCGGCTTTCTCCCCTTCGTCGGCCAGGTAGTTCACCCACGCTCGCTTGTCCCGTCTGCAAGAGCGCTTGACTTCCTTCTCTTGTACTAATACTCGACTTATATTTTATCATATATGAGTTAAGCCACTTTTCTTCAAAATGGGTCTTTTTTATTCATTAATGAGAACTTTCAAGTGAGCGTGTAAAGAACAAACTAAGATAAAAAGAAGGAAAAAATTATTCTTCAAAATGTTAAAGAACGATCTGTGATACAAAGAAAGAAAAATTTTGTTTGTTGCAAGAATTTTTCCTTCTTTTTGTCTTAGTTTGTTCTTTAACGTATAATTTGGTATGGAGCTAATTGCATACAATGTATGTGTGTTGGATAGGTACGAACGTTAAAAAAATCCATACTAATAAATAAAAGATATCATGCGTCTCCATGACATACATATGTACTATAGTCACTTGGCGACTCCTTTTACTGCCGGTGGAAATATAATTGTCCCATGTGCTATGGAGTTCCATATACACATGGTACAATTATGCTTCCAGTGGCAGTATAGGTCGAATCCAAAATTGTATGGAGCACGAAGAAAACACCATACACCGATTTCAGGAGTGTTTGACGTCTACATGTACTACCCATAATCGCATATCAGTCCCATCTTTGCTTGATTTCCTATCCATATGGGACTGATATGCGATTATGGTCAGTGTAGTTTTAACGAAAGTCAAACTATTGTTTTTAATTCGACACACATTGATATGTGTACTGCGGTATTGTTCGATACAAGTTGTTAACCAGCCAAAGATTTTACAAAACTGACACAATTTTCCCTTCTTTATATCAAAGCTCGGACTTTATTCTCATTACAATCAGATATCAATGTGATAAACCATTTCTTTATTTCGTTCACGATTAATGAAAAGACGTATTCATATATTAGCAACATATTTTATTTCCTGATATGCTCATTTTGTGTTTCTTACCGTTTAACATCTTCGTTTAAAAACTCATATTGCTTATGAGACATACAATACGAAAATTTGCACAATTTCATTGGAATAATAATTGTACAAAGACACTATTTCCCTATCATATCGCCGGAATGCAATACCTTTAACGCCAATAATAAATTTTAACCATTCTACAGGATCTCGAAGGCCATAGAGATTGCTAAAGTATGATTGTGTCAGTGATTTGTTTTCATCGGGAAAATTTTCCTCTATGAAGTTTTTTTTTCCCGATGAAAACATTTTGCGTATACGTATACGTGACGTAGTGTGCGTACGATAAACGTCAGCAATCTCTATTAACATAGAAAAAAAGGTGTGAGTTTCACACGCTCACGGTATGTAAATGTATCGGACGCGATTATTTTTTTAATGTATTTTGGCCATGAATATGCTGGTCCGCATACGTCTTGAAACGTGAATAAAGGCTCTAACGAAAATTCAGTTTTGCGGTATATTTTACAAAGTTTTCTAGCGAAGTCTTCATTATGAAATTAGGAATCATAGGAATCACTTTGTTTGTACACTTTACACACTGGTCAAACAAATATGAACGCAAGCTTTTAACGAAGGCCTAGTCTTAATAAGTCATAACCACAAACTTTATCTAGGATGTTGAACAACTTTGTACTGTTTATCAATATTCAGCAGAGATATTTTTCACAATTTCATGTAGATAACAAACCCTAGGATCATATTTAAATAAATCGTACAGTGTAAATTGTATCTTTCGGGGAACTAGTTCTTTCGGGGAAACGTTATTTTCGGGGGAACTGGTTCATTCGGGGAATCGTATTTCGGGGAAAGTGTTTTCGGGGGACTGGTTTTCGGGTAAAAGTCGTACAATCCTGACTAATCTTGTGTAACTTTTTTTTTCTTGATTTGTTTTCCGACGACCTTGTTTTCCGTGCTGAGCACCAATGCTACCGACGCCAGGGAGGCAAGCTCCCACACCTGGACCCTACCTATCGACCCATCAACTCATGAACCGGGGAACAACGGCTTTACTTCCGAAGGAAAGCGTGATCAGAGATGTTATGCCTCAGAACATCCGGGCGGCGTCGACTGGGTTCGAACCCAGGCCTGCTGGGATGAGAGGCAATCACGCCTACCACTACACCACCGGTGCCGCTAATCTTGTCTACCTGGTTAACACAAATGCAGACATTATTTTTAATTTATCTCTGAACCCATCATTTCATGATTTTCTGTTGATTGTATCCGGTGTCGAACATGCATGCCAAGTATGATCGGGAGTTTTAGATCAGGCACTCTTTTATTGGCATGAATCTACTAATCTATCTTCAAGTAGCTTCGTAACAAAATATGTCTCTCTCAGGCTTTAAAACTACTTCACTCGGAAAACTGTGGCAAAATAATTCAAATATTTTTCTTCCAATCACACCAAAATAAATTATAAAAATTTAACTTACAGACTATCGGCAACGGCAAAATCACCGTTTGCCCCGTGCGCGAACACTGTTTTACTTACATACCTACTATGCATTATTTCTATTATGTTTTAGTCGGGTTTTAATTTCTTCTTTTGACATAGTGATGCTAATGACTTCACAGTGTAGATTATACTGTCGCATCATTCGATTGAAGGGGTCATTTTTTGCGTAATTTGTTCTGTGTGATTTTTCTGAGAATAATTTTCGTGTTCTTAGATGTCGACAGGGTGTGTAGAAGTTTAATTGTGAAAGTATTTCTGATGATTCTATGCCATGTGAAATATTGTCTTTGATGAAGAAAAGCATTGCAAATTCGCGGCGTTCTTTGAGTGTTTGTAAGTTGATGAGCATGCAGCGTGCTTCATATGATTGGAACTGCGGTCCAATTCAATTTGCGAAAGGCATATGTAAAAGGAATTGTTTTTGGACTGATTATATGCGTTCCTCGTGTACGGCAATGTACGGTCTTAAGTATGTAATATATAATAATTTAATAGTGTATGGGTCTAGAAAATTATAGCTGAACCTCTTAATGAAGCCCAACATACTATTTGCTTTCGTTATAATTTGTTTGTATTGTATTATAATGTTGTACAAAAGTAAGTTTGGAGTATATTGGTAACCAAAATAGTAGGTATTTCCTTCTACGAATATGTCAGATATCAGCGCCATATTAGCTTATTCAAATAATTTAACAAAGAAAGAAACATTTCCAATACTTTCGAGCGTCTTACTCTTACTAAATTTGGTTTACTTGGTCTAACAACCTAGCTCACTGCGCTTCTTTGCGTCATGTACCGGCCAGATTCGAGGCAAACATCATTTTTGCGGGATTGTTGTCCGGTACCCCAGTACTTTGATCTATTGTAGTATATCCCGTGTCCTTAATTTAGTGCATGTCGTGTTACTCCATCACTATTGAAAAATGATAAAGTATTCGGTTTTGATGCAGTTGTCATTCTTGTTTTCATCACAAGTCTGCTATTTAAACCCTTCGAAGAGTTGAGCACCCTCAAGAGGTGCGCAAAATCAAGAAATGACACCGATATTGACCATGTATCAGGACCCTAGCCTCAACCACTTCAAACTAGAGAACAACGAATATAAGATTAGGAATCAGATAACTATTTTTTTCCTTTTTTAGATTAGGTGGTAGATCTTATACCAGTAACGCGCCACGAAGGTCATCTGCCAGCGTTACTGATGGGTACATACTGGGTTCGTCATAAACTTGCGCCAGCTCGTGGTTTATTCTTCTCCCTAAGCTGTTTTCATATACTCCGCCAAAGATAAAGGGTGATACGGTCAAAATTTGGTCAATATCAACTTGACGTATTTCTTTCAATTTTGCATTTAAAAAACCTGAACACCCCTCATTTTGAAGGTGTGTGTGTGTAGAATGTTGCTCCTATTTTGATTTTGGAATTCACTCTTCAGTTGTCAAAATGCCGTCCAAGCAAGAAGAGCAGCGTATCAAAATTTTGCTCGCGCATCGCGAAAATCCGAGCTACTCGCACGCAAAGTTGGCAAAATCGCTAAAAGTTGCCAAATCAACCGTTACAAATGTAATTAAAGTGTTTGGGGAACGTTTGTCGACAGCCAGGAAGTCTGGATCGGGGGGAAATCGAAAACCGGAAGCCGCTGAGACGACAAAGAGAGTTGCCGGTAGTTTCAAGCGAAACCCTAACCTCTCTCTCCGAGATGCCGCAAATAAGCTGGGTGTATCGTCTACAACCGTGCATCGAGCCAAAAAACGAGCCGGACTATCGACTTACAAGAAGGTAGTGACTCCAAATCGCGATGATAAACAAAATACGACGACCAAAGCGCGATCCCGGAGGCTGTACACGACGATGCTGACGAAGTTTGACTGCGTGGTAATGGACGACGAAACCTACGTCAAAGCCGACTACAAGCAGCTTCCGGGACAGGAGTTTTATACGGCAAAAGGAAGGGGAAAGGTAGCAGATGTTTTCAAGCACATGAAACTGTCGAAGTTCGCAAAGAAATATCTGGTTTGGCAAGCCATCTGTACCTGTGGCTTGAAAAGCAGCATTTTCATAGCTTCCGGGACTGTCAACCAAGAAATTTACGTGAAAGAGTGTTTGAATAAACGTCTGCTGCCTTTCCTGAAGAAACACGGTTGTTCCGTACTGTTTTGGCCGGATTTGGCATCTTGCCATTACGGTAAAAAGACCATGGAGTGGTACGCCGCCAACAACGTGCAGGTGGTTCCCAAGGACAAGAACCCTCCCAACACGCCAGAGCTCCGCCCAATTGAGAAATACTGGGCTATTGTCAAGCGGAACCTAAAGAAGACCAAAAAAACTGCTAAGGGCGAGCAGCAGTTCAAGGCAAACTGGCTTTCTGCGGCGAAGAAGGTGGACAAGGTGGCTGTACAAAATCTGATGGCAGGGGTCAAGCGTAAGGCCCGGCAATTCGGATTTGGAAAAGCGGAAGCCTAACTGAATATTTTTCCTGAATTTTATACTAATTGAACTTGAAAAAGAAATTTAATTTGATTTTTTTTAAATAAACGATTTCACCGATTTACACGCGTTTTCCCTTGACCAAATTTTGACCGTATCACCCTTTAGATCTACACACTTAGAAATTATCGCCGACTTTGGTAATTTTTACCGAAATCTGAACAGCTGAACTGTTCGGTAAAATTTATGCAATTCAATTCAATTGCTTTTCAGCTACGTTGAAACTAAATCTCCACTAAAATGACAAGATTTGATTATTTAAACAAGGTTGAACATGTTTTGAAATTATTTTCAAATTCAATAGCCTTTAAAATGAAGGTCAAAGTTTTACCGAACATTCAGCTGTTCCTTACCGGTCTCGTTTTGAACATAGTACATTTAGTATGGGGGCGAATTTTACTAGAACTCAACTGCCCTGTGCGGCATAACAGTCCCATTAGCATTTTTTGTCGAAAATGAGTTATACAGTTCAATACATTGGAACCGATTGTCAAGTACCATCACTTTACAATGCCCACGAAAAAATTCCTACTTTGTTCAAAAAATGTCGAAAAAAATACCGAAACTATTTTGTCCCATCCATAAGAGCCCATTAAGATTTTTTTTTTCAACAGCGTTTTTCTCCGCTTGCTGTTTTAATGAATGGGACAACTAAAAAAGGCAGTTAAGGCCCAAGCGCAATGACAGCGGAAGCGGAACGGCAGTGGCAGCGGAAAAGCCCGATCAGAGTAAGCCTTCTTGTCAGGTTGAAAACTAGTTAGAACCAAATCGACTTCGGTTAGGCATCTTGATGTCTTTTGGGACAGCTGTAAAACTTTCCGTTTCCGTTCTGCTTCCGTCCACATTGCGTTTGGGCCTTCAAGGTCTTGGAGCTCGTACGTAGTTAGAACAACCTTTTCAGTTTCATGTTTCAGCCTGGTGTACTGCCTGGATCTGCCACTGTTCCGAACGTTCTTCCGTCCACGTCGTCAGCGAAGCAAATAAAGTGACTGGATTTATTGAAAATCTTGCCCCACATATTTAATCCCGCACGTTGAAGAAGAGCCAGAAAAGACTCGGCTTGTCGAAATCCTTTGATGGTGGTAAGCTCCAACTGGTATTATCCTCGGATTAAATCCCGATCAAGACTGTCCGGCTGCTTTGATGTTGAAATCAGAGTTAATCAACACGATTCTTAATTTCTAAGCAAACACTTTGTAGATCATCCAAACAGGGACGGGATTAAAAGTTAATCCGAGTTGGAGCTTACTGCCATGAGTGTTTCAAACGAGTCCGATAACGCATTCGATATCTTCACTGTAGCACAGTACAGTGTACACCATCCATCGTAGCCTTAATCAGCCTGATCACTTTCCAGGAAACACCGTTCTTGTCTATAATCTTCCATAGCTCTTCACGGTCAATAATATCGTAAACGGCCTTCAAATCAATGAATATCCGAGCAAAGTTGGATATCAAAATACTATCAAAATGATATCTAATTTTGTTTTTGAAATCATGTTGATAACATATTTTGAGTTCAGCTTCGAACCTCTTTCGATACGGTTGTGTTTGTTTCTGTTTTGTGCGTGCGTTCGCTGATTTTGCCAGATAAGCGCTGGCACTCTGCCTCCCGGACGGTTATACGTGTGTGATTGGTGGTTTTCTCGCTTTCCGAGAAGTTTTGGAATAGAAAAAGAAAACGTGATGCATCATGTTTGCAGGCATCAGAAGAGATGTCGCTATCTGCGTTGTTTGTTTTTTCTTCGCTTGTGCTCCCGGTACAGAAATTTGTGGCGTCGCGAGTGATAGTTTTTGATTTCAGTTTGTTTACGCGTTGTATGATTTTGTGAGCGGTCGCTTCGTGTTCGCGTCATGGAGCAATCGACTACATTCGACCCGAGGATTGATCCCCGTAGGGCGGGTCTATGATCGGAGCTACTACACCAAGCGTGACATAGCTGCTTGCAAGGGATTCAGTTGGACTGATTTGGTGAGATTGTTCCTTTTTTCTACTTTTGTCTATTTAAACTTAATTTCTATGAATGCGTATCGTTTGGAATCATTTGATTCGGATGAGACTCTTAACTTTTATTTTTTACATTGTGTTTCAATCGGTATTCTTATGAACTTCACAAAATAAGGTCCCAATATTTAAATTGAGCAGCTCGACTAGCCTGGTGGCTGCCGCTTTTGCTTACTGAGTAGAAGACCGTGGGGGATCCACATTGTAAAGATTCCCTATTTTCAGCTTTTCTACAGGCTGGAGTTGTTGTTTGAACCATTTAGTTTATCAATTTAATTTATCTGCATAACAATTATTCAAAAGCATTCTTCCAGGTTAATTCAAGAATAAATTGATGATGATAAATCTTCCTAATATTCACATTACAGTTATGACCCGATCCTGTCAACCTCTCCGCGCATCAGACTGTTATTTTTCAATAATTCCACATAATTGTAATTTCATACCTTCCTCCTTCAAGATGAATGTTTAAGTTACACATACTTTGCTAGCTGACAAAATGGGGTCATTGCTGTAATATTATTCTCTTTTTGCAGCCTTCATTCAGACTGGATCTATTGATTTAAATTATTTGAGTTTTCTTCCAGCACTTTGATGGCGGAACATCATTAGATTTATACTGTAATGATTCACTCTTACAGCTTTCACCCTGGTTTTGTCTGTTGATTTGATTTGTTTGAATTGGTTTTCAGCTCTTTGCTGTTGGCAGTCGCGGGCGATCAATTTTGCTCATGCTCATGCTCTAAGTTTATTTTCAGCATTTCGATGATGGAACGTCTTCAGAATTATATTATAATGGGGCTTATTACGGATGTCACATCACGGTGAAAAGTTGTCACTTGTCGTCACGGTGAAGTGATTCCCATTCTGAGTATCACTTGCTTATCACCGTGTAGTGACACCTGTAATAAGGCCCAATGATACACCATTTGGTTTTGGCTTCGGGCAAATCCAAGTATAATGCATGATAACACTGATTCATTTAAAACCATGGTCGCATCACTTATCAAGGTGAATCCTGATCCAACGAACCCAACCCAACTTACTAACAAAATCTTCTTTCCTGTGTCTTTTGTTGGGGTGCAGAGGTAAACACGGCTCACAAACAACAAAGGTCACTCTAATATTCCTTCCCTACTCCCACCTGATTGCAAGGACGTGGCCGGCGACGTTATTGATCTACAAAATATAGAGTCACTGAAACTTGTACAATGAGAATGGACGGTCACTCCCAGCCCCATTCACTGATTCTGATCAATCACGGAGTAGCAACCATTGATATGTGCAGTATTTCTAAACATATAATTTAAACAAAATTTGATATATATGCACATTTATCACTATAAATCTACATTTATTTTTATTTTTTCTTCTTACAAGTCAATCAGGATGCTTGCTGTTTTCTGTATGGACATCACAAAGACAATTATGATTTTAACAGTGTTGTTTTACACCATTTATTGATATTGATCTACCTGCGAATTGAATTTACAAATCGATATAAAATCGATTTCGTCCTGTTCGTCTGTAATACTTATATTTATACATTGTCGAATATTGTAATTTAACTTTCGTAGGCTTAGTCGATTTCTTAGCTCATATTTAAACATGTTGTCATAAATCTCATTAAGTATCAGTTCTCTCCCAACAAAATAAATATCGTCATTCATGGCTGTTAAAATTTGTTCGATGCGAAAGAACTGATCATTCTTAATAATATAAGAGTCATCGTAGACTAATTTTTACATGATTCGTGTGTCCTATATAGAAGATAATTCCACTAGAATTTGTCATGAAAACGATACTCTAAATTTAAAAACTTCACATTGTCTATTTCAATGCTATTGGTTCTAATAAACTTCAATCGTTCGTCATATTTTAACTTTTGTTATTTGTCTATTATGACAAAAGCGGTTCATTATTTACTTTCTTGTAATTTGTACCATCAGATGATTATTTCCAGTCCTGTACTTTAATAAGGCACCATTCGCACTTTATTGGCAACTTTTTTTGATTTTGAATCTTGATATCAATCAATAGATTTCAAAACATTCAGATTACTAAATTTGATATCATGATATCAAAATAATAACTAATTAAGTTTTTTTTATTTATTTTTTTTGTTTTCCTACCATAGTTATAATAACATATTGATTACTTATTTTGTTTATTATTAACGAAATTACTAATATCAAAACGCATACATGGATTTGTTATTAAAAAACATGATTTGTTATCTTTTTAATACCTTTCATACACCATTTAGATCTCATTTTTGTTATGATTACTGTTAACTCGACGATTTAGATCTCATTTTTGTTATGGTTACTGTTAACTCGACACGGTAGGCAAAATATGTTATCACGAACGCTTATATCAAAATATCAAATTTAATTTTCATTTTGTTTTCATTCTCTGATCGGGATAAGGACTTAATATTCGCGGTACTTTTGGAGGATCTGCTGCATCGTAAATATTTGGTCTTTTGCCGAGCGATCGGGTTCACAAAAGCGGCTTGAAAACTTTCCACAAATCTGCTTGCTATCGGCGATATACTGAAAGCACTTTGTTGAGAATAGTGATCACTTGCAAGTTTACACCCCTTACCCCTTACGGTAGCTGTTTTGTATCGTAGATTCTGCCTATCAGTGGGTACAGACAAGTAGCCAAGTTGAATAATTTTAGATATTGTGAGCGTGAGCGTGTGAAAATGCATGTGAATCTCAAGCATGAGATTTGTTTGCAAATTCGCTCGCGCAAAATTTATTCACCCAGGAGTGCTCAATGACTGAGGTTTGAGAATGATTTTCCGAACACTGCACTAGTTTCCCCTAAATTGCCAACCAACCGGGGCCTGCTTGAAACCTATTGCACTGTATGGAGTAAAACTGTTAATTTGAACCATAGTGGCCGTCATACCCCACTCTCTCCTGTATAAGCAATTCATATGTATTCAAGCATTTTTTTTTTTCATTTCAGAATATTTTGGAAACGTTTTAGAAGAAATGAGTCTGACACTCAGTTCTAATTTACAACAAATAATTACACTACTAAGAGCGCCGTTGGACCAATACAATGCAGTCAGCGTCGGTTGCAATCCCAGGGTAGTAACATCGATTAGACAAAAGAGAAATATTCTATCATGTTGATTTGTGTTGATGTTGAATATAAAACTAAATTGTACTAATACATACTTATTGAGATGATTGAATAAATTAAAATGTATTTAATGTTTCCATTTCAATATTTTATATTTATTTATCTATAACTTTCAAGAGCTTTCTATGGCCGCGGCCAGAGTAGACGCGACACGCGACCAATTCAAAAGAATCTTACTATTTATTATTATTTGTTGCGGTGGTAAAACGAATCTTATTAGGGGCTGTCCATAAACTACGTAGACATGTTAGGGGTGGGGGAGTAATAATCCACGACCCGTACAAATTTTAAAAAAAATGTATGGGCAATTGTCTACACAGGGCGGGAGGGGGGTCAAGAATCCCAAAAAAATGTCTACGTAGTTAATGAACAGCCCCTTATTTATTATTTATTCTTGTGTGAGTCGCGTCTACTCAGGCCGCGGCCTATGTGTCCTAGAAAAATCCATCATCACCTGGAGCTTTCATATTATGAAACTTTTTAGTAATAGATCTTACTTCGTCCAAATCAGTCCCCCAGGAATCATCAAAAATATTTTCCCGAGATAAAATATTCAGATAATCCCGAGCAACCTGATTCTCAATAGGACTAGTAAGACCCAAACTGAAATTATGGGAACTCTCGAATTGCTTAGCAAGTTTCTGAGCTTTTTCCAAATTTGTGATCAAAATTTTACCACCTTCTTTAAGCACTGGAATAGGCTTTTGAGGTTTTTTCAAAATTTTTGTGTGTTTCCAAAAGGGTTTGGAGCTCAGATCTAATTTAGCAACATTATTTTTAAAAGTTTTGCTCCTCAGGGCAGAGAATCGCTTTTAAATTTGTTTTTGCAAATCCCGCCAGATAACTTTCATGGCAGGATCGCGTGTTCTTTGATATTGTCTCCTACGGACATTTTTAAGACGGATCAAGAGCTGAAGATCGTCGTCTATTATAATTAAATCGAATTTAACCTCGCATTTTGGTACTGAGGCAGCTCTTGCTTCAACTATAGAAATAGTCAGAGATTCAAGAGCATAATTAATTTCATCTTTGGTTTGCAAAGGAATGTTTGGATCGAAGTTATATTCCACAAATGTTCGATATTGCTATGGTAATTGAAAGTAGAGCTGTTGGGATTAGAAATTATTTCTTGGGATATTTCAAAAGTTACTGGAAGGTGATCAGAACCGAAGTCAGCATGAGTAACCAATTGGCTACAAAGTTGACATGACTCAGTTAAGACCAAATCAATAGTTGAGGGATTTTTTGCAGAAGAAAAGCATGTTGGGCTGTTTGGATATTGAATAGTGTAATAACCTGCAGAACAATCATCAAACAGAATATTATCATTGGAATTGCTTTGAGCATTATTCCATGAGCGGTGTTTTGCATTAAAATCACCAATAATGAAGAATTTAGACATATGACGGGTAAGTTTCTGGAGGTCACCCTTGAGAAAATTCTTTTGCTGGCCTACGCATTGGAATGGCAAATAGGCAGCTATAAACGTAAGTTGTCCAAATTTTGTTTCAACAGAAACTCCCAATGTTTCAAAAACTTTGGTTTCAAATGAAGAAAGAATTTTATGCTTGATTCGTCTATGAATAATGATGGCAACGCCACCACAGGGTCCATCAAGACGATCATTTCTATAAATCAAGTAATTTGCGTCCTTCTTAACCTTATGGTCAGGTTTAAGGAACGTTTCAGTTATAACGGCAATATGCACGTTATGAACTCTCCAAAAGTTAAATAGCTCGTCTTCATTATCTTTAAGAGATCGAGCATTCCAATTTAACATATGTAATGCTTTAAAATCTATTACTGAATTTTAAAGTCATGACAATATTGTTTGCAAATTTTACTCCAGTTTGAATAGCATCAAACATGGAGTTAGATTTAAGCATATCATAAATCGTGTCAATTAATGATTTCTGTAAAAATTCCATTTTAGGGCCAGTAATGCTTCCTAAGTCAAAATTTTCAAAATTTCCGTTAGAATTACGTTGGTTAGTATTTTGATTTCTACCCGATGCAATAGCAGCATAGGCACCTACGTGTACGAATATAGAATTTGTTCCTCGCTTTGACCGTTGTTAACAGCAGAGTAATTTGTACCTGTTCGGAAACGTGGAGCGTTTCCTACCTGTCGCTTAGATCGAAATTGTAGGATCGCTTTGCGAGTCTTACATTCCCATAAAGCGACGAGTCGTCAACCAATTCGGACGCGTTTTTCATAGGCTCCCGCCCCGCGCGCGATAAATAAAATAAATTAATATTGTTTTTGTTCTACTGTATTGACCAAGTGTAATTTTTGCTAACGTCATGAGCTGTGAAATTTGTGCCTTCGACGCCTCTGCCGATTCGATAATGTGGACTAGTGCGGGATGTCCACGTGTGTTCCATGCTGCTTGCATCGGTGTTACTGTGCAGTCACAGACGCGGGGTTCAATGCGGAAAAAGGAGAGGAAACCGGTCACCTCATACTCATAATACTCATAATACCTCATAAAAGTATGTTGAAGCAAATTTGGAATTCCACCGGCTGTCGGAGCAACAGAAAAACCTCACAGAACAACTGCATGCCAACACGCAGGTGATTCATCAATTCACACTGCAACAGAGTAAACCCAATATAGTGAATGAAGCTTTTGAAGGGCTCGAGGTTCTGCTAACCCAATGACGTTTATATAAGGTCTGGGCCAAAGGGCTTATTGGTGTTAGTGAAATGTGCAAATGGTTAGTGGTGTTCGTATTATATTGCAATGTTTATCTTTTTACACGAAACAGCTGTTGGCAGTGACGTATATCTATCTGTTCTCAGTATGTTGGCAGTGACGTATATCTATCTGTTCGCAGATGTTCAGCAATGTTTACAACATTTTTGCTTCTAACACCAGCAAGCTGCCTGTTGGCCCAGACCTTATATAAATGTCATTGCTGCTAACCAGCATAAAAAATGAGCTAGCTGCAATAAACAAAAACAGCAGTTTAGCTGGCCATCCATCAAAAACCACGTCACGTCTGTATTCGACTCTGCAATACAGGCAACCAATGACAGAATTTCAAAGTCGTTGGAATCTGTGACGTGTGAGCTGGCAGGCGATCTCCGTAATATCAACGCAGAAATATGTCAGCTCAATCAGCTGGCAATTAATGCAGCCGCTACGTCAACAATGACTACAAACCCAATTCTAGAGCTCAATATTCTTGATGAGCTGAAGTCATTGTCAGCTCATATAATGACGTCGCAGAACCCCGCGCCTTCACCCGAGCCATCCGATCCATACACCAGTTTGGAAGACGAAATAAACAACACCGACGGATGGCGCCTTCTAGGCACCAGAAAGATTGAGCAAAACGTTGATGACTCAGGGTGGCGTCTTTTGGGTACGAGGAGGGTCTGAAAGGCAGACTGGTCAGATTACGACGCGCGCAAATTACGACGGCTAAATCAACAAAAACATGCTGAAAAAGCTAGAAGGCAAAGAAAACAAAAGACAGCACGAAATTATTCTAACGCAAGAAACAACATACACAGCAACAGTTTAAATGCTCGTAATCATCGAAACATGAATTCCGATAACGGTTACAGTACCAATCACAGCAACATTTTAGGCCATCGGAGCATAAATCGACATAACGACCAGGACAACATTAACAGCAATAGCAAATACAACAGTTCCTATCAGTTCCACATCAAAAATCATGGCAACCCCCGTTTTCTTCCACCTGATCGAGAGCTTCTTTCAGCAGCAAAAAATGTCTTCAACAGACCGCCGGTTCATTATCAACCTACGATGCAGTTTGAAAAAGGGGAAACTATAAACCCATACCCTGTAAGCGGTCTTCCAAATTCACATGGTATGGCTCCGGGGAATTCTTCCTCTACATCGTGTCAGCCCTGCACATGTAGACATGCGTGTTTTCGACGCAACTGACGCACTCATCTGAGGTAGAATATGACAACACAGCTGAGCCTGAGGATCATGGCATCTCACATAACTTGAGGGATGTCGGGCAGTATGCAGCAACTTCACCCCCTGACCAGCACGACGTAAGTGACCATGTCGCTAGTTTATCAAGTAGCTCTTTTTTAAATGAAA
This sequence comes from Ochlerotatus camptorhynchus, assembly GCF_037179485.1. NCBI lineage: Eukaryota > Metazoa > Arthropoda > Insecta > Diptera > Culicidae > Ochlerotatus > Ochlerotatus camptorhynchus. The sequence goes on from NW_027040875.1 coordinate 43,335, forward strand.
CTACAGTCTATTGCCAAAATTTTAACCGTATGCGTAGTGCGTATAAAATAAATGAAATTCAAAATAAAATAAGCGGCTGCACATATGATATAATAATTGCAACAGAAACTAGTTGGTCTGAAAGTATTAATAGCGAAGAGGTCTTTGGTAGTAAATTCAGTGTGTTTCGATGTGACCGTAATTTATCATTATCAGGTAAAAAATCAGGTGGTGGTGTACTTATCGCTGTGAATGCTACATTTCAAGCTGAACAAATTGCTAGTGAAAAACATAAAGAATTTGAAGATGTGTGGGTTAAAATTTTAATAAATGGTGAAGAACATCTTTTCGCTTCTCTCTACTTTCCTCCAGACTTTTCCAAAAAACCAGCTTACGAAAAGTTTTTCACTATTGCTGAACTGAAAATTCAAAGAGAAGATCCAAGAACCAAAATTCATATTTATGGAGATTTTAACCAGAATACTGTTAATTTTATTCAGGATAGTGATAATGATTCTCTGCTGTTACCAATTGTAGGTGAAAACGATACTTTGCAATTCATCTTTGATAAAAGCAGCCACTTAGGACTTCATCAAATTAACCATGTTCGTAACCAGCTCAATTCCTATTTGGATTTTATGTTTACTAATTCTACAGAAGATTTTTGTATTGTAGAAGCAGCAGTTCCATTATGGAAGAATGAAAAATTTCATACGGCTATTGAATACTCAGTGTTCACAGACTCGCATAGGTCACGCCCAAGCGTTGTTGATTTTGAATTAGTTTATGATTTTAAAAATGCAATTGTTCCTGAATTTCACAGCAGACTGAATAACATAAATTGGCAGAACCTTTTAAAAGATGAAAATAACATGGACAAGGCTGTTGACATATTTTATACAAACTTATACAATATTATTGAAGAATTCGTTCCTAAAAGACTAAAGATAATAGTGAACAGCACCAAATATCCTGTGTGATATACACAAGAAATCAGAAATATTAAAAACAGGAAGCAAAAAGCACACAAGTCGTATAAAAAGTTTAAAAATGCGCAAAATTTAGAAAAATACGTTGTTATTTGCAGAGAACTTGAGGCAGAAATATCGTCAGCATATGCGAGTTACAATTCAAGAGTAGAGAACAATATAAAATCTTGATCCCAAAACGTTCTTTAACTTCGCGAACGAAAAAATGAAGTCATGTACATTCCCATCACGCATGCAGTTTGAAGAGTTTGATAGCACTGATAGTGAGGATATTTGTAACCAATTTGCTCGCTTTTTCCAAAACATATATAAGAAATCCAGTAATGCTCTTGATTTGAACTATTTTTCTTACCTACCTGAAGGGGAAAATGACGTATCAGTTAATAATATCACTGTTCAAGAAATTTTTATGACTCTTGAAAGTCTCGATGCCGGCAAAGGACCTGGTCCTGATGAAATACCTCCATTTTTATTGAAAAAATTAGCAACTAGTTTTGTTAAACCATTGTTTTGGCTTTACAATTTATCTCTCAAAACAGGTGATTTTCCAAAAATTTGGAAGAAATCATTTTTAGTCCCAATATTTAAATCTGGCAAACGGTCTGACATTAAAAACTATAGAGGTATTGCAATTATGTCATGTATTCCTAAAATGTTTGAAGCAATTGTTAACCAAAAAATATTTAACCAGGTTAAGCATCGCATTTCAAATAATCAACATGGTTTTTTTAAAGGTCGGTCAACGTCTACTAATCTTTTGGAATTTGTAAACTTTTCTATTGAAGCAATGGATAGAGGCAATACGGTTGAAACCTTATACACTGATTTTAGTAAGGCCTTTGACAGAGTAGACATTCCCTTACTTCTTTTTAAATTAAAACGTTTAGGTATGACAAGTACACTTTTAAAATGGATTGGATCATACTTGACAGAAAGAACACAGATGGTCCGCTTTAAAGGAAAAATATCTTCGCCAGTTAATGTTACCTCGGGAGTTCCACAGGGATCTCATTTAGGTCCTTTATTATTTATTTTATTTGTGGATGACGTGAAGTTTGTGTTAAATCGTTTAAAGGTGCTCATATATGCTGACGATATGAAACTGTACATGGAAATCTTTGACAATTCTGATTTGCTACATTTTCAAAATGAAATTGATGTTTTCTACAATTGGTGCGTTAAAAGTCTGTTGGACATTAATATAAAAAAATGCAATATTTTATCTTATTCCAGAAAACACACTACTCTAGATTTTACATGTACTCTGGGAAACCAGCTGGTTCTAAGGTGCGATAAAATCAGGGACTTAGGAGTAAATTCTATAGACTTGAAGTTGACATTTGTAGATCATGTGAATACCACAATTCACAAAGCAAATAATATGTTGGGATTCATAAAAAGATTTAGTTATCATTTTAAAGACCCATATACCATCAAAACACTTTATATAGCTTGCGTGAGATCAATTCTCTAATATTGCAGTGTGGTTTGGGCTCCATACCATGAAACTTATATAAATCGTATGGAATCAGTTCAAAAACAGTTTTTGTTATTTGCTCTTAGGAAACTAGGCTGGACCTCTTTTCCCCTTCCTTCTTATGAGTCCCGTTGCATGTTGATAAACATTGAAACACTTAAGAAACGAAGAGAAATTTCCATGATTTCCTTTGTCAATGATATTATCTCACAACGCGTAAATTCAGAAAACATATTAGCAAGCTTAAATTTTTACGTACCATCACGCATGTTAAGAACTCGAAATGCATTTCAACTGTCACCTCACAGAACGAATTATGGTAAAAATGGACCAATCAACAGAATGATGAGAGTTTATAATAATTATTGTGAGCGTATAGATCTAACGATGTCTAAAGATACAGTAAGGAGAACACTAACTGCTAGGCTTTCATCTCGTTATGTTTAGACAATTTTTATTTCTTAGATATTTGTACATGTAATTTACCTTTATTGACAATTTCAAATAAAACGTTTGAATTTAAATAGCATGTAAGGCAACAGAACTATTGTAAAACGGTCTACACTGATTGACGACAAATAAATAAATAAATTGGATTTGTGGTTTTCACCACAATTTGAACAGTTAAATTTCTTAGGATCTTCCCTCGGATCTTCCTTCACAGGACAGTCGTCCTTTGCGTGAGAGGAATCACCACAATTCATACATTTAGCTGGCATGTAGCAATTTGTAGTTCCGTGACCCCATCCCTGGCACTTACGGCACTGAGTGAGGTTTTGGAAATTTCCTACAGTCTTCTTGAAGTGTTCCCACTTCACTCGGACATCGAGCATAAGGCTAGCTTTTTCTAAGGCCTTAAGGTTGTTTAGTTCACTAGACTTGAAGCACAAACGAAGTGACAGACGGAGCGGCTCGAAAACTTTGGTGACTAACCTGCTATTGCAATTTTTCAGTGTACCACATGGCAACACCACTACTACTGGATTGTACCACATGGCAACCAAATGTATTAGAATGTTTTGGTTCTATCTCTTTCACTCTACTCAAAACTGAAATGCATAAAAAAGTTACAAAATGATACACTCTTTGCACACTGTCAAAGAATCATTGTACACAAAATCAACTTTGTTCAAATCAAAACAAAAAAACTAACCCATCTGGTGGATGATGTCACAAGCTTTTACGAAAATTCTATTACAGCGAACCACATTATTTTAATTGATTTCTTCGCCAGCTAGTCGTCTGTCGCTTCGTTTGTGCTTGAAGTGAACTAAATAAAAATCATTACAAATCCCGTTGCGCGAATCGCCAGGACGGGATTTCATTTTCATTTTGATTACTTGGAGCGGCACAACTCCAAGTAATTTTTCCAGTTCAACTTTGGTCTGATCCAGGGATTCACCACTGGGCAGTCCTTTCATGACAACCTTGAACACACGTTCAGTTTTGGTCTCGTAAGTAAGACATTTAAATCCGTTCAAGGTTTCAGCCAATACACGGCATTTACCGAGGCATTCACCCCGACGTCCAATTTGTAGTGAAAACTTAACTTTCACGAAGTTCAAAAATTCCATGCGAAAAGCATGAAAATCGGAAGTCGTTATCACAATAGGGGGAACTTTTCCTTCTTGGCATTAATACCATAGAGGTAACTCTAAGACCACTGGGTCCCGAAGAAAATCATTATTATTTTTGGCTCACTCAGTACCAGAACAACGGTCCCAAGCAGTCCCAAGCTATTTCACTCACCCCTGCATGTTCTGCATGAATCCACACACCCCTGATGTTATCTGTCAAACTTTCATAGCGAATCAAAACAAACATAGTGTAGTAATAGAATTTCAACTAGAATAGGGTACGTTAATCGTTTGCTTGGGACCAATAGGCTAGTCAAGTAGTGAGCCAATTTAAAATCGTTAGTTTCGTATTGATTGTTGTTAATACCTTGTACCACAAACGAAGTGACAGACGACTAACTGACGAAGAAATCAATTAAAATAATGTGGTTCGCTGTAATAGAATTTTCTTAGAAGCTTGTGCCATCAGCCACTAGATGGGCTAGTATTTTTGTTTTGATATGAACATAGTTGATTTTGTGTGCAATGTGATCTTTGACAGTGTGCAAAGAGTGTATCATCACAAACGAAGTGACAGACGGAGCGGCTCGAAAACTTTGGTGACTACCCTAATAAACGGGTACCATACACTAACGATATCATAGATGGTGCGAGCATCCCACATAAAGTTGGGATGATATCCCGAATTGGTGGTTAGGCGCTTCTTATGGTTATTGTTTATGCGGGTAACCTGCGATTTCAATTTTTCAGTGTACCACATGGCAACACCACTACTACTGGATTGTACCACATGGCAACCCTACTACTGGATTGTACTAGCATTTTCACCAAATGTATTAGAATGTTTTGGTTCTATCTCTTTCACTCTACTCAAAACTGAAATGCATAAAAAAGTTACAAAATGATACACTCAACTTTGTTCAAATCAAAACAAAAAAACTAACCCATCTGGTGGATGATGGCTCAAGCTTTTAAGAAAATTCTATTACAGCGAACCACATTATTGGCAAATCAAAGTTAGCACTCGTGGAGAATAGAAGAACTATGAAAGTGATGATGGTTTCAAAAATTTTCACTGGGAGGTATACGAGTGCAATGTTAAAATGCTTTTATTTTGCAAATGAAGCATTTTATTTAAATCTGGTTGCTGCTACAGTTGTAGAAAAGCTGAAATCTATGTATAGACCTTAAAATCTGAAAAGAAATTATTATTTTTATATTATATGTTTATTGAGTAGTCCTCCAGTTTTCTACTAACGTAGCACTAACCAGATTTAAATAAAATGCTCCATTTGCAAAATAAAAGCATTTTAAAATTGCACTCGTATACCTCTCCGTGGAAAATTTTGAAACCATCATCACTTTCATAGTTCGTCTATTCTCCACGAGTGCCAACTTTGATTTGCCAATTTTAATTGATTTCTTCGCCAGTTAGTCGTCTGTCACTTCGTTTGTGATTTTAATTGGCAAATCAAAGTTGGCACTCGTGGACAGGCATGGAAAATCATTTGCATTCATTTAGTGCATTCATTTACATTCATTTGCCCCTAACTTTTTTCATCAACAGAATTCCGCAAAATGATGTATGAAGCTTTTGTAGGTTTTGTTATTAACTACAACATTTGTTAGAAATCCAAATCCGTATCTCTTATGCATGACGAACCAGAACAAACAGAATCCACTACTGTTTTTCAGTGAATGTATTTTACATTCACTGAAAAACAGTAACGAGCTCTAACTCGTGATGCATAAGAGATACAGATTTGGGTTACTGGCAAAAGTTGTAGCCAATAAAAGAACCTACAAAAGCTCCATACATCATTTTGCGGAATTCTGTTGATGAATAAAGTTAGGGGCAAATGAATGTAAATGAATGCATGAAATGAATGTAAATGATTTTCCATGCCTGCTCGTGGATAATAGACGAACTATGAAAGTGATGATGGTTTTAAAATTTTTCACGGAGAGGTATACGAGTGCAATCTTAAAATGCTTTTATTTTGTAAATGGAGCATTTTATTTAAATCTGGTTACTGCTACAGTGGTAGAAATGCTGAAATCTATGTATACACCTAAAAATCTGAAAATAAATTATTTTTTCTATATTGTATATCTATTGTGTAGTCCTTAAGTTTTCTACTAACGTAGCATCAACCAGATTTAAATAAAATGCTCCATTTGCAAATTATTAGCATTTTAAAATTGAACTCGTATACCTCACCGTGTAAAATTTTGAAACCATCATCACTTTCATAGTTCTTCTATTCTCCACAAGTACCAACTTTGATTTGCCAATTGATTTCTTCGCCAGTTAGTCGTCTGTCACTAACATGTTATAGCGCTATCTTGATGGTGGTTTCTGTGTTGCAATTATTTGACAACCATTATAACATGTTATAACTCTCCAGTATGTACAGCGTTTTAGCCATAAACCACTGTGTAAAAAAGCTCACTTTGTAGAAATTGTTTGACAGACGTACCAGTACTGACGTTTTGTTTTAAGCTTTTTGACAACCCCACTACCACAATAATAATAACGATTACCTTTGATGATTGCCTTGGTCAAAAGTACCAAAACAACTGCGCTTGCGCAGAACATTCGATTACTATATACCTACCCAATTTGCTTTTGAAAAGTATATCGAGCGCACATATTTTGTACAAGGGATATTTTTTTAATGAAAAACTCTATTTAAAGGGCAATAAAATAATTACAAGTGAAGTCGTGAAGTGTTCAGTGCGCTAAAACATAAAGCAACCTTAGCTGCTTTAATCTTAAGTGCATTACATAGTAATGCGGGACCTTGCGAATAAGATGGCAGAGCTCAAGTTTGAGGCCCCACTTGCTCAATGCGAGGAAACTGATGAGTGGGGTCCAGCAGAATATCATACATCCAACTCCAATATCACAAAAAAATCTGCCATCAATAATGCCGTAAACTTGAATAATATTCAAGACTCTATTAAGATGAAGGCAGAAATCAACGAAAGTGAAGTGCATGAAGTGAACTATAACACATTAAAAACTGCCGTGAAGAGTTCTAATGGAAATAACATCACTCTAAATAATGTGGATATGAACAACAAAATCAATATTATGAAGGATAATGTCGACAATTTTGCAGAAGGGTTCACGGGTAGCCTGGAAGATCTAGTCAATACGTTTGATGAAAAGATAACAAAATGTTTTGGAAATTACGAACAATCCGTAGAAGAATTAGCTCCAGTTCAAGTCAGATCGCAAGACGAAATTATGAGCGAATGCCAGTAAGTAGAGTAAATTTAGATCGATAATAGCTATTGCAATAAGTTTTCATCTCTGTCATCGGTGACTCATACGAAAAAGATATCCAATGTTGCATGCATATCGCTTATGTGACGTACCCATTCCAATCCACAACTGATTTGTAGGCCAAGCAAATTATATATAGTACAGTCATTCTCTTTTTTTATACGCGAGCTATCAACACTACTGGGCTAGTGCAAAAAAAAAAAATCGATAAGCCGATGGTGTATTATGGACAATGCATGGATTTATTTCGATTAACAATATAGCAACGTAGGATGGTTTTAACACATTCATTTCTCATCTTGTATAATTGCTCGGTGGTAACTAATTGAGCGGAAAATTAGGGAAACCTGGGACGGGTTAAAATATTAAATAATATTTTTGTATTTTGAAAGACATTAAATGACACGTATTCGTAGAGCACCATCACCAGTTCGATGTACACCAGGTGCCGGAGGTGACCAGTCAAGGAATCTTTCGGATTGTAGCATTTCTCGACTTTCATGAACATAAAGAATTTTTCGAGATGCACCATATAAAAATAACCAACAAAAGTCAAGAATGATGAAGAATTAGGTCGTTGCAATGCAGTTGTATTTTATGTGGTCTGTTTTACTTTCAAAATAGTACTTAGATGCAGAGCTTTTGTATTATTTTTCAAAAATTGGTTGGATCACATTCAGAACTGCACACATCGTTGTTCTTTTATCTTGAATCGGGTTTGGGAGATGTTGGGTACCGTAATATACCGAATACTGGTTGGTTTATTAATAAGGACATTTAATTTTTTAATCAATATTGTTTCCATTTTGCAAGTTAATAAATATGTGTGATGAACATGGTGATGCATGATACAGTAAACCCAACATAAAATTTACATGCTATTCTGAGCGGGGCCCTATCAAAAAGCGAAAACACTAAAGACAGACCATCTAAACTATATTACATAAGGCAAAACAGAACATTAGGCAAAAATTGAAAAAGCGGAATGAAACAAAACAATTTATATTTCTTTCCTTTATTTAACGTCGGTCTCTGTTCCGCAACCTTGTGCCAGTCACCGACGGTTATCGATTGACGGCAATCGAATGTGCAGGAAGGCAGCTTCCACACCTGCGTAGGATATCGCACCCATTCAACACACATGGGCCGGAACCAACGGCTTTACTTCCCTTCCGAAAGAAGACGTGACCAGAGATTTTTATGCCTCAGAAAAATCCCACCGATCTCGGCTGGGATTGAACCCAGACACATTGGGGTGAGAAAGCAGTCACGTTTACCACTACACCACCGCCGGCCTAATTTTTATCAAGATTTATGTTCTTTGAAAAAATATATAAAAATCACACACTTAGAAAAAAAATAAGGAAACTTAGGAACTTGAAAAAATTCTCATCATTCTGTGTCTTAAGAACATTTTCAAAATCTTATTTTAAGAAGAAATACTAGGATCCTGAACATAGTACTGATCGCCGGCAAGATGCTGGGACTTAAATAAATTTTATAAATTTTAATAAATATTTTAAGAATTGTGACTACGAAATTTTTTTTTTTTTTTTGTTGTGATCCAGTGGCAGCACTTGCTTAAACTCTACACTGGACCCCTTTTATTGATAAATTTTGCTTCTATGAGCCTCTATTTTAAATCAACACACAGACGTTCCTAGGCTATGGTGCCCGTTTGGTCACTGTTGTTTTTGTGCTGATCCAAATAGTTTTGATAATATAATTGCGCATTCTTTTTTTTTAAGTTTGATTTTTGTCCCAGTCTTGTCTTCTGTCGTCACTTATTTTGTCATTTTGTATTGTGTATTAACCCCCACTTGTCTTGTTTATTGTGTCAACTTGTGTCTATTGTACTTCCTACTCTGTCATGACTAATTTCATTGATATATAAAAATAGTAATATCAATTACAGGATAATATGGTTATTTCTCGATTACTTTTTCAAAGGGAAGCACCAGCTCCTGCAAACAATGCATCCGATCGTCGATCCGGCGCAACCGGCAGCTCGCACACGCTTATCAACACCGCCAGCAGGTAGAGGAAAATTTCCCCTATCTGATGATAGTGCCAGCACGCGCGGGCGAGCCACCAGTTACGCCAAATCGACGACCAAACGCACCGCCTACAAAAGCCGATACGCTCCCTTGAAAAAGTTATCGAGATTTCTACTAATTAATGAATTATTGACAATTACCTCTCATGATCCTTGGCTCTGATTTTAACTTACCACTTTTTGATTATTTATCAAATACCTCTCCCAGAATATATAACTCCCCGATGCCTTGTTGGTTTCTGGTCTCATTTGGATTGGTCCTGAATTTGTTTGACATCCTGTTCGAAGTAATTCTTTGAGTTCCAGCTTGTACGTGTCTCACGTCATATGATTTGCCATTCATAAAGATAATGGGTTAAAAGGGAGTAAAACATACATAAAGGTAGATTAGTAGTAGTTGTACTTGTCCCAAACAATAGAAAGAAGCATAGATGACTTAGTAGAAAAATAAAACAAATATATAACTAAAAGTGCAATGGATAAGTGTTAGTTCCGGGATCATTTTAGTGTTAGTAGTTATGTTAGTTTTGATCCGTATTCAGCCCTGCCGGATGCGGGGGTCCGCTTAGGGAGGCAACTAGCCTTTAAAGTTATAGAATAAATCTTCCTATTTAGCTAAATAAGAAAACGCAAGCAGACCAATAGCATTACTCAGCTTAACAAGGAGAGGAATAGTTTAGGAAATAAATAAAATTAGAGGTATGTGACAATTAATAACTTTTATTCTTTTGTAGGTATTGTTTTCTCTTGAGTTTATTGTACTCGATTACTATATTATTCTCTCGTAATACGCGAAATCTTTAATATATGCGGTTAAAGCATTTGAGTTAACTTATTGCTTAGTGTTCAAGTACTTACAGCAGTCAATGTTAATCTATGAACTAAACCCTACTTGACTGTAAAATCGATCTTTCCTTATGTGGTATTGATGCATATTTAACTTCTCGCGGCTGTCGGAATCAACGCGTCTACGTCTACGGAGCTTACGCAGAAGTGATTCGCAATTCGGTAGAGCTTACCAAAAGGTTTTTTTTTCTTATGTAATTTAGAATTTGTTCGGTACGGTCGCGAAAGGTTGAAATGATTGATACGTGCCGTAAAATAACTAAACTGAAACAAAGCTCAATAGTTAAATAAGTAGAATATCTAGGGAGGAAACCAAAATTAAAAACTTGCCAACATAGACTATCACATTTTTTTTGGTGGCACTCTTTAAATGATAATAAACCTTTTTTCTCGCTTCGGTTGTCTCGCACGGCTTTCGGAATTCGCGCGGTTTTCGGAACTTACATAATTTAGATATTTCGTTCGAAACGGATTTACTTATTCAATCGGTTTACTACGCACACACGTCACAGCATTTCTTTTCCATAACTATCTTGAAACAATACACACGGAATCCAGTGTTCTGATTCAAAGCAGAACAGAACTCTTAGTAATGAATTCTAAATAACTCATTCAAATTTCAAACTATTTCCAGCTTACATATTCCATATCATTTTGTAGCATCGTGGCCATCTCAATCCAAAAAACATCCAACCACCTACCTCAATCTAATCATTATCCCTTCCCATGGCGATCATGTAGCCTGCATGTGGCGAGTCAGCCATTACCCCTCCTTTACTATCGGCCTTGGATTGACTTGCGCTCTTACTGCCCCACCCTGCGCTGCAAAATGAAAATGAAAATGAAAGCTTTGGAGATTCTTATACCCCGTACAGACTTTGGCTTATATCATGTAATATAGGCTGTCTTGCAATGAGCACTCATACATAGGATTTCTAGTAAAAACTAGATGTATGAGTGCTCATTGCAAGACAGCCTATGTTACATGAAATAAGCCATAGTATATACGGGGTATTAAACGTTAATTTACAATCTTCTATGTGCAAAGACTGTAGGGTAGGCACTGAGGCAAAATCACATGAAGCTAATTAAAATTAGTCGGAATTTTCGAATCAGCAGAGCAAACGACCGGCCGAATGGTCTAAGATCTAAATGTTATCAGGTGATCAATAAAAGATACTCCAGATATTTCACCAGGAAAAATGCCGTCTTCCAGAAGTAATCACAAAGACCACAATTTTTTTTTCCAAAAGGTATTGAATCTTGTGCGAAGTGGAAACATTTATGACCAATCAATATTGCATCGGGTGGCCACTGGAAAAATGGCCAATCCCAGCAAGTAGTCTAGGAAATCCGAGATTGTTGAGAACAAAGTGGCAATATCCCGTCACTACATCAATTATGTTAAGGCATAGTAATGTTGTGAATAAGGAAATTAAATAAATTATTGGATTTAACTGATAAGAATCGTTCCATGGGGAAGGGCTGAGGTATCTGCCTTGAGCGTGCAGGCAAAAAGCGTTATAAGCGTTAAACGAGAGAGAGCGAAAAATGACTAATAGCAACAATCAATAAGAAACTAACGATTTTAAATTGGCTCAATACTTGACTAGCCTATTGGTCCCAAGCAAATCGCCTAACGTACCCCATAGACGAGTGCACGGATGGATTTGAGTTCACTCACTCGACAAAAAGTGACACAACAGTGGGGCCCTGTTTACTAAAAATGAGCACATGAATAATACTCACGTACCATTTGAAACGGGTCTGTCAATTTAAGTACACAAAACTTCTAAAGCCTTTTCGCGCGAACCGAATACGCTCACGCAAACTAACAACACCATCGGGCAGAGGAAATTCTCCCCTTCCCGATAGTGCTCTTGGTTTGCGTGGGCGTACTTCGGTTCTCGTGAAAAGGACCTACACACTCAATTTTTTTCGCCGAGATTCCAACAGCCGAGTAGTTCTGCAATTTAGTTTGCTGAGGTTCAGTAAAATAATTGCCGAGACTCAGCTAACAAATATCATTTTGCTGCGATATCAGCTAACAAACATATATTTTGCAGGTATATCAGCAAAAGTAAATGCCGAGGTAATCGCCTGTTGGAGATTTTACCGAGCCAGATTAAGTGTGTAGCAAATTATTTAAAAACGTTGATAGGCCCTTTTCAAATGTTACGCGAGCATTATTCATGTGTTCATTTTTAGTAAACAGGGCCCCGCTGTTGTGTCAAAAAAATTTCAGTAGATGAAATAAAGTTCACCCGTGCACAGAGCTGAGCCAAAAAGTTGAGCTCGTTTCTTCGGGACCTTCTGGTCTTAGAGTTACCTCTATGCTAATAGTACGTTCAGACCTGAGGGAGAGTCGCGAAGAGAGAAAAATGGAACGTCAAATGCAGCCAGACAGCTGCTGTCACGAACTGTCATTTGGAGCCAAGCAATTTTATGATGCTTTTCTTACAGTTGAACAAGAATGCACAAGGCGGTATTGAAATCTTGCGTAAAGTAATTTGTAACAAACTGTCGTTTCCAGCTATTTTATTCAATGGGACACCGTTTCTTTTTAATTCATTCAAAATACACACAAATCAATATTGAAAGATACCATTAGCCAAGGTTTTGTCAAAACATCTAGTGGCATAGTAAAATACCAAACAGAAAAGTACAGTTTCTCACTGCACACTGAACAATCTCAAACAATCACTACACGCTCAAAGCAAAACACGCTATTTTGCTACGCCTGTTTTGATTTGATTTCAACGGCACAAATTTTCATGACAAGAAGAACAAGTCAAGCATAACTTTTCAAAAGGACGTAAGTCGCAAAAATAAACAAATTGATATTTTGCATCTAACCGAATATAAAATACATGCTTTTCCTACGAGTTTATGAAAAACGAGGTTTGCAATTGCAATGCATTATGGAAAATATATTTAATGAACGCCCTATGTGACCTTCTTTCATTGTTTTTAAAATTGTGTTGATACACCCTTTTATTGTCAACATGACTTAACTGTTAAAATTTGATGATAACACAAAAACTGCAGATACGCTCACAGTGATGCGTCGTATGTGAAAAAACAAAGCAACCACTATAAATCAGCAAATGCGTCAAGTTTGTATGTTTGTTTTTGTATTTGCGGGTGCAACATGTTTATTATTTCAAAAGTATTCTAATAAAATTGCACTTTAATCTTGACTTTAATATTGAACTTCACATACCAATCTGACCAGCGCTTTCTTAATACGAAAAATACAAAACGTATAACATCTGACAGCAGATAATGCGGTGACCCTCTCATCTCCGCTTTTAACATCGATATTATTTCACAACTCTGGGTAGTTATGTAAATAAACCAACCAACCGACAATTTCTCAATGCTTTTCGAGCTGCCGACGTATCTTCACTGCAATACAAAAAACGGTGTATCTGATTTGACGTATGTGAAAACCCTTCTGTCAAATAAACGAATCATGCAGGGTGTATGTAACAATCAAGGTGTGATACCGACGAATCAATCAGGGTGTATGTGAGTAGTACACAAGTAAAAGGTGTATGATTTTGTTTTATCAAAAGTCTTGTTCGTGTTTGCAAAACTCGACATTTTTCACAATTCTCTTAAACGCTATCCCTGTATCGAACTAATAGCACAAACAAATTTAAAAAATAGCATTAACTTTTAAATAGCATTTAATAATCTCATATAGACATTGCTATCCAATGTTTCTAATTTCCTATCCAATGTTACATACGTCCTTTTGAAAAGTTATGCTTGAAGTATACAATTAATTCCGTGCGTGTGCTATCTGCTTCTCCCTCCCAGGTTCAGACTACAGAGTTATAACATGTTATACCCTCGGTTATACCGCTATCTTGATGGTGGTTTCCGTGTTGCAATTGTTTGACAATCGTTATAACATGTTATAACTGCTCAGTCTGGCCAGCGTTTAAGGCTGTGAACCATTTGCCGAGTTAAATTCAACTCGTGGTTAAAAGTGACATTTGAAAGTTATTTTCTATGTTTGAAAATCCCTGTGCTGTTGATCGACCGGTTTTCGAGAAGAACTCAGCCACGGTTTCAACATTTAACTTCTTGTCTGTCAGAAATAACATGTCAAAGACTAGAACAAAATTTCCGGTTTTATTACTGGGATGCAGCTCCGTCAGACATGAAATAAATTTTATTCACAATTAACTGCTGTTCTGTATGTAGAAAAGCAACCTTTTTTGAAATAAACAAGCATCATGGCGTAAATCTTCTGAAATTACTACATAAATAAAATGATATATTTTGCCTTCAGTAATGTCTAAGCTCTCTGAGAGATTTTGTGGTAATAACGGCTTAGAGAACTCCTCCGACGAGGAGTTTCTCGGATTTCCGAATGTACCAATAAATACCGATTCTAGAAGTAGAGGATTAAAACAAGCGGTCGAAGAAAAATGCTGAATCAACTATGGAAGACCACAGTAGTGAATTATCAATGGGTCCTGGGATTTGCTACAAGAAAAACAAGAAAAATATCATCTTCAAAAAAAAATAAGAAAATGCATGGAAATGATTGATAATATGTATAGATTCAATTCGATTATGTAAAGTAGTGACGACTTATTGAAATGCTTTATTCTGAATTCTGATACGAATTGTAATTATTAAATCAGTTCATGTAAATGCATGAGTTCGAAATTACATAGTTTTTTATTGTTTATGAATTAATGTTTATTCTAAAGGAGAAAGGATTGTAATGATGGGTCAAATGTCTAAACAATAGAGCTAATATACTATAGAGGAAGAATAGCGCTGGTGTTCCCTTTGTTTCGATGTTGAATAATACCGGGTACAGAACTCCCTCCCCATGGACATGGAGGTTGACGGTACTGAAGCAAAGGGTTATGTTTAATTTCTTTATATTTGCAACGATGATGATTTCCTATAGTGACACATATCACCTTCTTAATGCTTCAGTATACCTCAAACGATTAATTCTTGGTGGTTGATAGAACTTCCTTGATGAAATCGGCTGCTTCATGCAGACTGAGCAATTCTGATTATAGTATCAGATTTGGTCTGTATACAGAGGAACTGGGAGGGCTTATTAGAAACTTCTCACCAATAATCATTACCTTCTAGTAAATTTTGCATATCATTTTATTAAAATTTTATTTTATTTTAGCATACACACACACACACACACCCTGATACACAAACACATCATGACATTAGACAAGAAAACATACAGACATTAAAACTGACGTACGAATGAGAAGAAGACATAGACAAAGACAGGCCTGCGATTACCGAGCCATAAAGTTTTTCAAGAAGATTATGATTAATCAATATCGTGAATCCGGTGTTTAATTGGTCACCAAAGACTAATCCGTCCGGCATCGTAGTCACTTGAAAAATTTTCTCATCAACCCCGATCATTGCAATCCTATGGGGATAAAAAAAAATACCGGGTGCAGAACTGTCAAACTGCATAGTTTTTTCTCGCTTTGACATTTGTGTCCCTATTAGATGTAAGGAAAAGATGTTTCGACAGCGACGGCAGCGCTATTCTTCCTCTATAGTTTATTAGCTCTATTGTCTAAACCCTCTGAGAGGTTTTTTTTCTTTCAATAACGGAAATAGAGACAACGATAAGTGAGGCAATAATGGTGGTAAGCTCCAACCGGTATTATCCTCGGATTAAATCCCGATCAAGAATGTCCGGCTGGTTTGATGTCGACATCAGAGTTAATCAACATAATTCTGAGCAAACATTTTTCAGATCATACAAACAGGGACGGTATTAAAAGTTAATCCGAGTTGGAGCTTACCGCCATAAGTGTTGTTCAGGAGAATGAATAAAAAAATAAACACTGTGGTGCTGAGCTGATCAGTTGGACTTGATACATACTGGAGTCAACGCTAATATTTCTATAAAAGAAGAATCTCTCTCCAAACGGAAACACATCACCTTCTTGTTTAAAATAAATTACAAATGGATATATAGTTGCTTACTTAGCATTCCAGTTATGGCTTTGAACTTCGTCTTGCAATACAAATGTGTAGTTTTCTTAAAAATCACATATTACTACATATACTCCATCCTTCAAATTTTGTTTTGTATTTTGCACATTGATTGCTAAAATAAATTGATAAAATTATGAGCAATTATTTTTTTCTAATTTCCTAATAAGACACAAATTCGTAACCGACTATTGAAATTGTATTTCGTCAATGCCTTTTTCTTCAATTTCTTCTAACAACTTTTGTTAGAACAAAGATGAATCTTTGCAGTTTCCACAATATCGTAAAGAGTAATGAACAAATCAAATTTCCTCAAATTGTGAATAATCAAATTTACATTGTCATGTAAAGTACATACACACACATTATGTGTCCCTGCACACTTAGATTATTTTACCGAAATCTCAACAGCTGTACGTTCGGTAAACAGTTCGGTGATTTTTCACAGATTTCCTGTAATTTTTCACTAATATTTGGTGAAAAATTACAAGAAATCTGTGAAAAATCACCGAACTGTTTACCGAACGTTCAGCTGTTGAGATTTCGGTAAAATTTCACAGATTTTGGTGAAATAATCTTAGCGTGTAGTTACAGTTGATGTTTGCAAATGATGAAAACGAAACTTGCACTTCACTATTTAATTATTTAAATAGCTTGTAGGACTCGCGTAACGTGGTCATCATTAACCTTTTTGAACTGATTGACGTTTGTCGTTGTTCCTTATTATTACACAATCACGCTCAGGCATTGCACGGCTGGTCTCGTCATCTTCGAAAAATTACAGAATAAGTTCTTTTGTATCCTTAGTCAATCCACTGCGTAATCTCGAATTAATAGTTGAGTGTACACCTTTTTCTTCTAACTGTTTGTTTTACTTGTTTTTTTTTTGTTAGTTACTTTATTTGTACAGGCTCAATCGAATAAACTTTACAGAGCCAAGTTATCATTTTCTTTATACATTATAAATGTCTTAAATCTCAAATTAAAGGATTTGAACCGATTACTCGCGGTCTTCTCGAGGTTAGTGGATGACAATTGTTTGGATCGGGAGAGGGAAAAGGAGATTTGGAATATGATTTATGATTCAAAAATTTCACTATATCTAAAACATATACTTAATCCTATCGACGTTATATCAACTCTGTAATTATACAATTATTACAGAAACAAATCTACAACAAAAAAAACACACACACACACAAAATACAAACTAAACACAAGGTTAATCAAACTTACAATCTATGGTTAATATTCTTAAAGAAAACATATATGAGTTGCATAAACTCCAGATCGCGTCTAGCCAAAATATCCCGAACTGGAACATTAGGTTGTCTACCTCGAGCCCGAAGGGAATCGTACAACTCGGATCTGACTCCACGGTGCTCAGCACATGACCAAATAATGTGATCTGCGTCCTGGTAACCTTGTCCACATTCACAGAGATTACTGTCCCCCAGCCCAACACGGAACAAGTGATGTTTTACTTGTGTTACCATATATCTGGATGTATTGAATGTATCCATGAGCTTTTGAACTGAACATAATTATTATTATTATTTATCTTTATTAGGGAGGCTTTCAGCCTTGGGCTGGTTCGCCTCCACCTGAACATAATGTAGGTAACAGGTGGGAATAGCTGAAGCTTCTTATTCTTCGTTGTCTCTTCTTTTGAAAACTTTTCGGTAAGCAGTTCGATCATTTAATTGAAATCGTCAATATTATTATCTAACTTAGCTCCTGCATTAAGTGCCAAGATATGATTTTTTATTCTTTGATTAATTTCATGATATTTCTGCACTGCATAATTTACGGCACTGATTTTCTGCATATCAACTGGTGAAAATTTCATTGTTAACATTTTGCG
The DNA here is from genome assembly GCF_037179485.1 of Ochlerotatus camptorhynchus. Lineage (NCBI taxonomy): Eukaryota > Metazoa > Arthropoda > Insecta > Diptera > Culicidae > Ochlerotatus > Ochlerotatus camptorhynchus. The sequence continues at coordinate 61,427 of NW_027040875.1, forward strand.
TATATTCACCAACATTTGAGTCAATTGTTTCTGCCGGTGTCACTGATGGTACAGTTGCCAAAGATTCCTGACTTGGAACATTCATGTTGATATTCATCGAAGTTCTATAACTCATCACTACTTGATAGTTCGGTACGTTTGGAAAGCTGTATACGACAAGAATCGCAAATTTTGAAGTTACTGTTAAGTTGATTCTCATTAGCAAAACTCAGCTCAACGAATTTCTGAATATTATTTTCCGTAAGATTTCGACTCTTTTTTGAGCATTTTTTTTAGACACGTTTATACACTTTTGATAAAAAAGTATTCATTTTCACTACTACTTTTTCTTCTGAGTCACTGAACTAAAGCGCGTCACTTCCACAGATCCACAACTATTTGTTTTTTTTTTATTGTCGAGTCTGTATCAGGCACAGTGGCGTCCCATAACCTCATTTTTTACCTGTGCACCAACTTTCAAAACCAGATTTAATGCCATATTCATACTCGAATCGGTTAAAAAATAAACTTAATCTTCTAGTTTACTCGATTTATCCATTGCAAGCAATATTTTTTTTTTGTATCAATTTATTTGTATAGGCTCAATCGAATAAACTTTACAGAGCCAAGTTGTCATTTGCGTTATACATAATTAATTTCTTAAATCTAGAGTTAAAGGAATTGAACCGATTACTCGCGGTCGTCTCGAGGTTAGTAGAGATTTACAGTTTTATGGATGGGGAGAGGGAGAAGGAGGTCTGAGTTATGATTTACGATACAAATATTTCATTATTAAGCAAGAAATATTTTGATAATTTTTATGTTTTGAGAGTTGGTGCACAGGTAGATTAACCAAAACCAATGCCATTTGCTACCAGGAACTGCAATACAATAGGTACTATAGTAATATTTCAACGCAACGTTGATTCCTATCAGCCTTCACGAAAACATGTACCATGTTGAGCTTGTGTACAAAAATCAAAGCGAATGTTTAGCTTGAACTTACGCGCAATTTTGTACACAGGTACAATTCATACATTACACTCGGGTGTATCGATGTACACAAGTGTATTCGCAGATTTTGCACACGTGTACAATGCCCAATGGTTTTCCCTTGATTTGTTTTCCGTGCTGAGCACGACGCCAGGGAGCCATCGAAGGCGTGATCAGAAATGTTACGCCTCAGAATATCCCAGCGGCGCCGACTGGGATTGAACCTAGGCCAGGTGGGGTGAGAGGTAATCACGCTAACCACTACACCACCGGCGCCGCTGTTGCACATGGGTTTGTGCACGAAGCAAAATTATAACATATAAAAAAGCGCTGCAGACTGGGACTCGAACCATCAATCTTGTGATCATCAGGCCTGCGTCTTGACTTCTCGTAGCGCGAGTAGGTTAAAGACATATACGAAGCGCTGGTAGTAGGTAAGGGAACTAATTCGTCTGCCCTTTATCACAAGCGCATGAGTTTGCACTAGAAATACTCAGAGGGAGAGATGGGCGGAGAGAATATTTTGAACCAAATGAACTGTCAAAATCTGAGCCAATCGAACATTCCCATTAGAGTTTTTCCGAGGATTTCTGCTGTCGATCGACCGGTTTATGAGAAGAACTCAGCCACGGTTGTCAAAATTTAACTTCTTGTCAGAAATAACCACGCTCGGATAGCAGGGTTAATCGATAACTTTCCATCTGTCAAATTTTAACCAAACGTTAAAATAATCCACCAAATGGTTCAGAGCCTTAGTGTTAGAGTGATGTTAGTATAGACCCGTAGTGAGCGCTGTCGGTCCCCCCACCTCAGAGGCAGGCAGTTGTTGTTATTTCATGCGACACTGTTGCTGCAACCAGGTCGGAGGTGTGGCCCACCAAGAATCTTATAAGGACTAAAAACATATTACACAATATTTGTATATGAATTACATATTATTCTTGCTGAACCACCGTCATACCCACTATCCAGAGTATTTGATGATGGAAACAAATTTTCATCCAAATAAAAAATACAAGAATAACTGGATTAGTATGGAACCGCTTAGAAGTCATATCTCAAAATGGGGCAAATATTTCCAAAAACTTATGTCTAATTTGTGCCTGTAGAAGCTGGTCTACAGCTAAAATTGGTCCAATCAGGTTATTTCCATGGTGAACATTTGATTTATTCTGCAATAACTATTAATTATTCCAATAATAAAATATCTGAAAAGCCTTATACCAAGGCCTTGATGTCCTCTGCTTTCCGAAGAAGTCGTATCCACTATACTCGTTCCATGGCCACACTTAACCAGTCTCGTAGTCTGCGAAAAGTCCGCATGTCGCCTTTTACTTAGTCGATCCACCTTGCCCGTTGCGCGCCCAGAGTTGGTAACGGTCAGTTTGGTCAGTGACGTTTGACGAAAACCAAAAATAAATTGTCGCGGTACAAAAACCATCATTTCCATACATCCTTCGTCATTGACGAAGAGAAGCCGACAGTAATCCCTGTGAACAAATCCTATCGCAGCTTTTACCCTCACTTCTCTTTTTTGTATCATGCATGGACAAAAAAAAATACAAATACCGTCGAACGTGCATGTGAGCAGACTAGTAACCACACTATGAGCGCTTCTTGTTTTCCTTTAGCCTTTCTATTTTCCTAAGCGCTGATAGACCAGTGGTGAAGATACATGCCTGTTAATCTCAACGTTGGGGGTTCGGATCCGTTTTGTACCCATTTTAACTTTTTTGTGTTGCTTCCAACGATCATCATTTTTTGTCAAACAATACGGAAAGGCTGACTAAAACGTGCAGTTTTTAATCCTCTCCGAGTAACCGACCGATCTAAGAGAGAGAGAACGTACTGAGCTAGTTTTTTTCACGACGTAAATGAAAGAGGACTGTCTTCATACGGAATTTGTCATGCGCTACTTGGAGTGCGACGAAGATAGTAATACAATATTTTTCATCAGTGACATTGCTCTCTCTACGTTGATGCAAGACAGCCCTGTGCGCGCCTACCCTAATAAAATTTTGAATGATTATTTTGCTTAACGACGTATTTGGGGTATCATTCCAAACATTTGTGGAATAGTTCTATCATTTGAGTTAACATTCGTGTATGTTATTTTTTATTAGGGTAGGCACATTTGAAATTTGTTCAATGGTTTATGTTGAGGTAAGGTTAGTGTTTTGGTATCTGATATTGCCGTCCGCGTTAGGGATTTACTATCGGCTCGTCTGTATACAGTCAATAGTCCATGGCAAGCAAGCATTTTATTGCATAATTTTAGCCATATGGTTTGATGAATAGTCAATAGTTTACTATTGAATAAAGTTTGAAATTTAAATCCCAACAAATTTTACATCAAATCTTAATCAAATAATGCAATAAGAGTTCATAAATGGCCAAACTATAAAGGTATAAAACCTAACACTATTTCGTTAGACTTTTTTTCACACTTTCAGTTGGCAAATTTATGATTTGCACCCCAGTTTAATATTCCAGAAAGAAAAATATTTGATAAATAGGGGAAATGCCGGCCTAAGTGTCCCTAATTTGGGCCCATACATAAATTCAGTAATCGACTAAATTTTCAATAGCAACCAAAAATATCCATTAGTAACGTCCCAATAACGCGTTTATCTAGATAAAATTGATAAATAGCAGATTTTTAGTGATGGGCCCAATCTTAGATCCATTAGAGACATTCCCCCTATATAATTGAAGAACTTGCCTATCAAATATCATCTTTTTTTTTGTTTCTATTATCGATACTAAAAAAGAGGATTTCACACCTACATATATATTTTTTGAGTAACTTTTGGAAGGTGCATGCTGTCAGTAGTTGAATGGTTTAACTAACTGCATACGGTAATACATCACGTTTTTTTTTTTGCTGCTTGTTTCTAGGATGTGGTGGACTATAACCGGTAATTTCGGAAATATATTACCAATAGATTGGTCAAAAACATACGCAAGGCAAATGCATGTACCTACTTTGAAGCTGGCGTCATCATCCGACCGAACAAACTACAATGACATTCAAGATCTCAGTTCCGAAGATGAGGCAGTTGCAAATGATTTGGATATGCACGCTTTAATACTGGGAGGCCTTCATACCGACAATGACCCCATCAAAACAGCGGAAGAAGTCATTAAAGAGATTGATGATATCATGGATGAAAGCGCCTCTGAAGATGGCATTGTTGGTAATGAAATAATGGAAAAAGCCAAAGAAGTTCTTGGATCACCGTTATACGAGGAAAGTAAGTATAAACATATAATTTAAGACTAAGATAGTTCATGATACATGTTTATTATGTTGCAAAGTAAACCTAACGATTCATTAAAAATTAAATGTCCGCATAAACGGATCACCCGGTATTCGGAGCATTACGGTACTGCGGGTTTTGCAACAAATGCTATCAAAAACGTGCGAATTAACTGAAAATATATTCATTTTTTTCAGAACTACGATCTCTAACGATTACTCAATTAAATGAGCTCTATATGGAAATGGAAGTTTTAATTAGAGAATTCTCTGAAACTCTTATATCGGAGCTGGCTTTAAGAGATGAATTGGAGTACGAGAAGGAACTGAAGAATACGTTCATTTCTTTGCTGTTGGCTGTACAAAATCGTCGTCGTCAGTTCCATGTCGAAAGGAAGAAGGGGAAATCTCAAAGTAAGCCGATGATGATCGCAAGTAGTAAGTATTTTATTTTTGAAAAACAATGCGTGTGCATAGTAATTTGCTGATTTATTAACGGCACAATATTACAGTTTAAAAAGTAAGTTTTCAATTATTTAAGCCTCACGCACATTGCATCCGTTGTATAAAAGTTGCAGAAAATCTAATAGTTAAACAATGAAGTTAACCGTCGTTTTTCCGCAACGTGCAGCCGTGTGATTACAATGTGACGTATACGCCAAAATAAAAATTGTGTTTTGGCGTCAGTAACGTATTATTGTTCAACCACCCCTTCCCACGTAACACATAACGCGTGGTAATTTTCGTGAAAATAAAAGTTTGGGAGTATGAAACGAAACTTCACAAAACTGACAAAAGAATACATTATAACGCATTTTTTTGCCTCAAATCTAACCTTGTCCAGATCTGCAAGACGATTCTTTTTATCATTTTTAGCATTTGGCTCTATTTATTTTGTGATAATGTAAAATACACTGATCTCTACTATCTACATTCTACTACTGAAAATTTCTCAAAAGGCATTAGCAGTATTTTTATAGAAAAAGCAGATTGATGTAGGGGAAATGGACATAATGCATTTAGGCCGCCTAATTTGGGCAATCGACTATATTTTCAATAGCGACTAAAAATATCCATTAGTACCGTCCCGATGAGGCGTTTATCTAGATAAAATTGATAAATAGCAGATTTTCAGCGATGGGCCCAATCTTAGATCCATAGGCCAACATTAGAGCCATTTCCTCTATTTGCTGAACTTATTTAAATATTTAAATTGAAACAACTAAATAATTTTTTTTTTTAAGAAGAGCGTCTCGTAACCAGATTTGAAAACACCCACCTCATTTACCGTAACGAAACATATGACTTATGACGAATATACGCTGTATACGAGTACCCCGAATACAACGTTTAGTTCGTCTAATTTTACATTGCAAATGCTATGCAAAATTAGTCGAGTCAAACGTTGTATTCGGGTTACTCGTACACAACGTATATTCTAGACTGATGCAAAATGTGAAATTTTCGCTCCACAGTGCTTAAACGGTTCTAAATTAGTTCCTGCTTAGCCTCCCAAAATTTGAACTACTTTAGAAAGAAACTGACTTGGCACAAACCATTTCAAGTTTATATGGGAATTACTATGTTTTGTTCATATCTATCTAACAATTCACCACATAACTATGCTTCTAAAAATGATAGCAGTGATTGTAGCAAATTTTCCCAGCTACAACTTTGTTGAAAACCACTGTTCAATCAAATGTAAGGAACAAAAGTTATTAATGATTCAAGTCACTGATTTGTTTATTTATTTGTTTATTTATTTGTTTATTTGTTATGGTTGCATCAACAGACTAGAAATAGTCCCAATGATGTGTTGTAAAAAAAGTACAGATTATACAGACGACATACAAACGAAAATAACTAGGAAAGCATTGTCAAGTTACTAAAAATTTATAAGTCTTGTATCAAGCGCCTTCGGTCAGCAAAAAAGGCAGAGAATCTTCGGCGAACCATATTCCATGTCAAGTGGAAATCGAACATCGACGCTACTCGGTTGAACACTAGCTGCAAGCCGTAAATAGCACTCCCTATGCTATAATTAGTTCGAAGAAGTGGAAGTCTCAGCATAAGACTGTTGCGTAGTGATCGAGGTTGAACATTAATGTTCATTTGTTGCAGAATTGCTTCGCAGTTGATTCTTCCTTGCAGAGTATCGGCGACGGTTAAGGCTCTGAAAACATCTCTTCGGATACGTAAGGGCTCGATATTGATCAATTGGCAGCGATTCTCGTAGCTTGGAAGACGAAGTGGGTATCTCCAAGGCAGCTTACGGAGCGCGAAGCGAAGAAAACGTCGTTGAACAGATTCAATTCGCTCGGCCCCATTATTGTAGTTCGGGCTCCAGACAGCAGAGCAGTATTCCAACGTAGATCGTACGAGAGAGCAATAGAGCGATTTCAAGCAGTAAATGTCCGTGAAGTTCTTAGTAATCTTGAAGACAAAGCCAAGCTTTCTGGACGCTTTGTCGACGACATACGATATATGGTGTGAGTATGTCAGCTTTGAGTCTAGAAAAACGCCTAAGTCTTTCACGCAGTGCACCCGTTCGATAGTCGTGCCTAGTAGTTTGTAGTTGAAAATAATCGGTTGTTTCTTGCGTGAGAAAGTAATAACTGTACACTTAGCTGGGTTGACCACCAGTCGGTTTAGACTACACCAGTCAGCAAAGATGTCAATCTGATTTTGGAGAGAACGGCAGTCAGCGAGTGAGCGGATGCGCAGAAAAACTTTCAGATCGTCTGCAAACGATAATCGTGGCTCTGTGATAACATGGTGAACGTCGTCGAAGTAGAGGAGAAATACCAATGGTCCCAGATGGCTGCCCTGACGCCGGTGGTGTAGTGGTAAGCGTGATTACCTCTCACCCCAGCAGACCTGGGTTCAATCCCAGTCGGCGCCGCCGGGATGTTCTGAGGCATAACATCTGTAATCACGCCTTCCTTCGGAAGGGAATTAAAGCCGTTGGTCCCCGGTTCATGAGTTGATGGGTCGATAGGTAGGGTCCAGGTGTGGGAGCTGCCTTCCTGGCGTCGGTAGCATTGGTGCTCAGCACGGAAAACAAGATCGACGGAAAGCAAATCCAAGGAAAAAAAAAAATGGCTGCCCTGAGGTATACCGGACTTTGCGCAGAAGCTTGCTGAGCGACAAGTACCCAAAGTTACTGTCAATTGGCACTCCGTGAGGTATGAACGAAACCATCTCAAAAGATTTCCACCGATCCCTAGCCTATCAAGCTTAGCGATCGCAATTTCGTGGTTCAGCTTATCGAAGGCTGCCGTAAGATCTGTGTAGATAACGTCCGTTTGGGTCCGAGCAATCAAACTGTCTGTGATGTAAGACGTTAGACACAGCAGGTTCGTAGTTGTGGAACGCCCAGTTATGAATCCGTGTTGATCTGTACTTAGATATTGCCTGCAATGCGCATTTAGGGACTCTATGACAACCAATTCAAAAAGTTTTGATACAGCACTCAGCGATGTGATTCCCCGGTAGTTGTTTACGTCGCGTTTGCTTCCCTTTTTATGAACAGGAAACATATCCGCAGTCTTCCAGCAAGACGGAAAGATGCCGCTGGAAAGAGAGAGCTGGAATATGCGGCGCAGTGGATCTAAAAGACAAGTGATGTTCTTTTTAAGAATAATCGACGGAACACCATCGGGTCCAGCCTTAGTTGAAGTCTTAAGTTTAGATGCTGCTCTAGAAATCGTATCTGTAGTGGCTTCGACCATGCTGAGCGTTTGGTTGATCAAAGGAACATTACTGGCCGCGGAAGTAATGATATTAGCGGAGAGTTGCTCGGCTTCAAACACACTAGCAAATTTGGCTGAGAACAGGTTCCAAATGTCTTGTTGATTTCCAGCAGTTTCACCATTAAAAATCATGGAAGAGGGTAAGCCGACTTCCCTGCGGTGCTCATTTACGAAGTTCCAGAAGGATTTCGGGTGTGATTTTAGCCGCCGTTGAATCCTCCTTTGATAGCGTTGAAAACAGAGACGACTTAACCGCTTATACTCGTGGTTGATTCTGACATAGTAGCATTTCAGTGGCAGTGTGCGGAGTTTAGTAAATCTTCTGAGAGCAGCCTTCTTTTAGTTCGTCATCCACGGTACGCGAGAGTCGATATGGATGATCTTTTTGGAAACGTGTCTGTCAATGACATATGCCAAGAAGTGAGAAAAGGTTTGTGCAGCAATGTTGACGTCTACAGGATCTAGAATATGCTCCCAATCTAGGTTAGACAGCACATGGACGATACTGCAATGGTCAGCTCTACGGAAGTCATATGACACAGCGTTTGGAGTGCTGGTGAAATCATGGACAATATTATTTTCGATCACGATAACTAAAGCAGGGTGATGATGCACTACCTTGACTAAAGGTTTGGGTGCCGTGGAGAGGAAAGGAGCTGTATCACGAGCACTCACAAAGCAGAGATCCAGGGTGCGGTTGTTTTCATTCAACAGGCCATTGATTTGTGACAGAATTGCGGTACTATAACTGTCCAGGAGCTGGATGGTTCCTACGTGGAAAGATGAACGCTCGTGATCAGGACAAAAGAAACCACTATGGGTTGGAGTCCATGCAATGTCCGGTAGGTTAAAATCGCCAAGAACAATAACTTTGTCGGAAGGGCCTGCTTTGCCTGAAGCGGCCAAGACGGATCGACAATGTGCGTCAATAAGCTCCAAGTCACGGGTTCGATCTGGAGGAATGTACACTGCACAGAGAAGCAATTGACGATCACCAAGTTGAATAGCCACCCACATTTGTTCAACCCTGTTCCAGGAATCGTCCTCGATAACTTCTGCTTTCAGCTTGGAATTAACTGCGATAAGGACGCCTCCCCCAGTAGTTTTCCTACTATTATTCGTGTTTCGATCGCAGCGAAATATTTCGTAGCCAGCACCAAAGACATAGTTTGAAATGGTTCGATAATTGAGCCATGTTTCGGTCAAAACTAAAATGTCGTAGCAGTGATCCATGACGGCCAGATGATAATCTTCCACGAGGCCGTTCATACCGCCAACGTTCTGATAGTAAATCGTTATGTCCGACCTCCGCTGTTCGGGAACAATGGAAGGTTCAGCGTGTAGTTGCATTTGGGAGCTGGTAGATGTCACTTGACGGAGGAAGGATGTTCGAGTAGGGCCGTTGCCAATAACAGGAATGTGGAAGATTCCTTCTCCCATCTCAAACGCAGGGCCGGGACGACTGCTGGTTGCTGGCAGGAGGGGCTCGACTGCGATGAGTGGAATAGGGGCTTCCTCAGGGCGGACGGCAAGAATGCGTCCCGGAGTGCAGTTGACTGTGGTGGCTCCATGTTGCCGACTGGCAGATGTTTGAGGTGAGTTGAAGGCACTTGAACTATGATCATCATCAGGCAGTGAAAGTTCGTTAGTAAGTGTGTACTTGCCTAATATAGCAAGCTGGGAGACCCTCAATCCACATCTAAACTCAGGGCCAGGACGACTTGGATGAACGCTGGCTGCAATAGGCGCGACTGATTTAGAGGAACTGGGGACTCCCAAAATGCTTTCTACGTTGCGTCCTGGTTGAGAAGTAATTTGCCTCAATAGATTTTCAGAGGGCATCACCGAAAATTCGCTTTGGACCGGGGTCAGAATAACCTGAGTATGGGAGAACTCATCACGCAACGATAAACTTAAATCACAGAGGTACTTGCCTATGCAAGCATGGTGGAAGACCCCCTTTCCACCACCAACTACAGGGCCGAGACGACTATGTTGAACGAAGGCGGCGGTAGGCGGGACTGTGTTGGGGCAATCGGGGGCATTGCGACGGTGCGTCTCGGGGGCATTGTTGATTCGTCAGATGAGGGGATTAAGGGGTGACTGTTATACTGGGTGTACCTAAAGGGGCTGGCATATCGAGAGGTGCTGGTGTCCCAAACGGTGTGCCCGTTGGAGAGCCACCCGGAATAGTCTCTGGAACAGCAGGGAGTGCTGGGATATCAGGAGGTAGCCACACATTGTTTTTCGCCTGAGTATCCACGAATTCTCTGTATACAATCCCCTGTGGCCAAGTTTCAGGGTTCAAAGCGTTCTCTTTTAGTTTCATTGGAATGCCGACCTTGTAGGAGATAAAGTTCATCGATAGTGGGTCGGTGCCTTTTTTCACTAAAGAGACGACTTTAACTGGTTCAGTCGTTCGCAGTCAATCACGAACAAGTTTCTCAACCACATCTCTCTTAACACTGGGGTGAAACCGGGAAAGGTAAACCCAAAACAGGCTTGATGGAGCATTGACAGCAAGCGTATCGCTAGTTCCAATGACTCTTGTTCCAGTAGTCGGTTTAGTCGGTGTTTCCGTATCACCTCGACGGCGTTTTGAGGGGCGATCATGATTCGGTCTAGCAGATGTACCTGGGGTAGCAGCATTAACTATGTGAGTGAGTTGAGCGACCTGATTGTTGTTTTTGGCCATTTCCGTTTTCAGCTCGGATAAGCCGGTCAGCTGACTGCCTATCACCGTCGAAATTACGTTACCGAGGGATGAAACAGTGTTTCTGAATCGGGCGTACTTCATCTTGCTACATTCATCACACATCCAGAACAAATTGATTTTCTCGCGAAGAATCCTGACGAACGGCAAGTTCAAGTTAATGCATCTCACTTGATACACTTGGTCGCAGAACCCCATACATTCGATGTGGTCTTCGTCCGGTTTCACTGTTTTGGCACAGCGGTCGCACGCACTTGTACTGGTCATTTCGTTGAACGGAATTAATGCCCTATACGCGTAAAATGCCCAATAAGCAGATTACTAAATCCAGATGTAGGTGGCGCGTCGAATGTTAGACGAACGATCGAAAGGTGGTTTTTGCAACACCACTAGCACAACAAACAGAAAATTCTATGGATGACTGGCAATTTCACAACACCAAATATACGGTAAAACTAAATAAAGTCAACACGAATCAACTGATTTCCACTTTCCACGTAAATTCACAAAACTAGAGTTTACAGAAGTACACGAATAACTTCAGTGAAGTGACTTTGAATGGACTAAAACAATCAGAAACCGGCTGCGAATGAGCAGTGTTACTATCAAAACAAACTGACAACCAGCGTTGCCAGTATTCCAGGTTTATCTGGATTTTCCAGATTTTTAGTCGTCTTGCCAGATACACAGACAGACCACGTATGTTTCCAGATTTTTTAAATATGTTCCAGATTTTCCCAGATTTTTTAAACATGTTGTTTAAAAATATCACTGCATTGATTTACTCTCTAGTAAAAAAAATTAAAATCCAAACTTGCTACATTTATCATTAAAGGCCATCAACGTTGGACATTATTGGAATTTTAAGGTTATTCTGAAAATAGTTCACAGTGAAGTGTGAGGTGAATCCTTGGGAAATCAAAGGAGAACTTCAAGCCAATTATGAGTAGAGTTCCATCCATCTTTGTGGGCGTCACCCTAACGTGCGGCGTCACCCGTCGTTCAGGCGTACTGTGAGTGCTACGAAGTGAGGGTTTGATTCCCGCTCCAGCCGGTGCAAATATTGGCAACCTAAAAATAGAAATTCCGGAATTTATAATCATTTCAAGATCCTGAGATTTCAAAAATGTCGCTATCAGACTTTCATTTTAGTAATTTTTTGGCATAAAATTATTCGTTATGGTCATGCGAATAGTGGAATAACTCGTAGTTTAGGTTAACTTGGTGTGAGTACCACGATGTTAGGTTTTGATTCCCAATTCAGCCAGGTGAATTTTGCTTCAAACTAAAATTGCCTACTGGTCTATTGAGTGGTGTGTGTTGCATGATATCAAGAATTAAATTGTAAATCTGATCAACCTCAGGGTAATATTAGAATTAATAAAATCTTTATATTCTGGTACTGCATCAAATAGTAAGGATTACATCGACTATTAGTTAAAAGAAATCCATCCCATCAAATTTACTTAGTTCTTTGCTATTTTCTGCAGTATTTTACCCAAATTGCTTCGAAATGGATATTTAAACTTTTTGGGCACACTGTGTCAATACTTTTCCACTATTGGATGATTTAGCAAGTTATTTGTTTTATACAATTTATTCAAACATGTAATTCATAACCATTCTAGTACTTTAAATAAATTTCAGATGATCATGCTGACCGAGTTTTACGGGATATTGGCACATCACTTTGATTTCAATAGCATTATGTTAAAAACAGGATTTTTTGGAGCATTCCAGATTTTTCCAGATTTTATATTTTAACTGGTTCAGATTTTTCTGAAAATGACCTGGCAACGCTGCTGACAACTGTGGCTTTCCTGATGTCACTGATGTCTTATGACTATGCTCATTCAACTGTTCAGCAGGCAACATTGGTGTTTCTGGTACGAAGAATAGAGCACAAATATCATGACTACTATGTCACACTGCAGAATACAGTGTTGCTTACAGAACAGCTGCTTGATCATGCCGTAAGATTATCAATCTCTTAAACAATTAATAACAATTTAATTGGACATTTGGCTGAAAAACGATGTTCCGCAAAGTTGTAGCTTAGAAAAATTCCCGTAAGAATAGTTATAGAAATTTTTGAAAAAGCAATGCGGAAAATGGGTAGAAGACAATGAACAAAAACTTTGGTTTTCCCATAGTAATTTCCATATAAACTTCGAATAGTTTGTGCCAAGTCAGTTTCTTACCAAATGAGTTTAAATTTTAGGAGGCTAATCAGGACCTGATTTGAAACCGTTTGAGCACTGTGGAGCGAACATTTCAAATTTTGCATCAGTCTAGTATATTCGTTATAAGTCAGGTGACACAGTAGATGGGGAACCACTAAACGCGTTACGTGAACGAACCCAAAGTGGAAATTGGCCTTGTGGCCTATACGTTACTTTGTTGTCAGACGGCATAAACTGCCGTGTGATAACAAAGTAACGTATACACCCCTCCTAAACATGTACACACACAAAAAAATACAAATTTCTGTAAAATTTTACCCAAATAACAACAGCTGAACGTTGATATTAACTACCGAACTAAAAAAGTTATGTAAGAATTACTGAGCTGTCGGTAAATTTTACTCGTTAGATTAATTGTTATTTCAAAGAAAGATTTTTTTATTTTGGTATAGGATTAGGATAGGATATGTTAAATGCTATTTCTTTTCACGTTCGTAATGAATCGTTTTTATATATATTTTTTTTTTGTTTTTTTTTTATTAGTGTGTAGAAATGTAAAAACAAAATTTTCTTCTGAAGAAACAAACACAAGTTTCCATTATTTGTTTTAGTGCTATTTTTGAAACTTCTAGTTCAATGTGCAATAAACAATTAGTCAAGACATGAATGGTTTCACTAAATTAGGTGGGTCGTGATAAAAACTCTTTAGATTTTTAAAATAAAAAAAAACTGGAACATAAATAATTGAATTGTTCAACGAAAGCTGTGAAAATGGTTTAAAGATACACTAAATGGTCCAGTTGAATCCAGACGTAAGAAATCAGCTCTACCATTAGATTGACTTATGTCACATGTTACGTAATCAAATATGTTGCATTTTAATAAATATTACAAAACAATGATATGAAATTTTTATGATAACGAACTTTTCTTGAAATTCTCACAATATTATTGTTTGCACACTCTGGTCTAGTCAACCTCAGCATGCCTTAGCGGCCAGTTTGTACAAAAATCTACTATTACAAATAAGTGGTATAGTGGTAAGCATGATTGCCTCTCACCCCAAAAGGCCTGGGTTCGATCCCAGTCGGCACCGCCGGGATTTTCTGAGGCATAACAGCTCTAATCACGCCTTCCTTCGGAAGGGAAGTAAAGCCGTTGGTCCCCGGTCTATAAGTTGATGGGCCGAATAGGTACGGTCCAGATGTGGGAGCTGCCTCCAAGATCGACGGAAATCAAATTAAAAAAAATGTCCTACTGTATCACCTCACCTCATAACAAATATACGTATAGGGGAAAATATATTCGTCTAATCTTACACTCATTATGCTATGTTAAATTAGACGAGGTATACGTTGTAGCTGAGGCCCGCGGACAAGATTTCAAAAGTTATTAACAAGGACGTTGTTCAATATTTAAGTTTTTAACACATTTTTGGATTTGTACCCGAAAATTACTACACATAATGTACCGTGTGAATTTTCCAAGATAAGGTCCATTCATAAATTACGTAATGCTTAAGGGGTGAGTGGGTATTCATCAATGCGTTACCAGATGTTAAATTCAAAGTACGGGGTGGGCGATCACCCGTTTTAGTTGCGTGCAACGCATTGCTAAATTAAAAATAAATCAGACTTTTGTATCCTGACTAGCAGTATGATTCTAAGCTATAGTTTTTTTAACTAGAATTGAGAACTAAAATTTTATATAATTTAATGGTATTAAAAAAGGGGTGAAGGGTTGGTTTTACAAAAATGTTACGTAGGGGTTGGTGGGTGCCAAAAATGCCAATTTTGGCGTTATGTAAGTTACAAACAATATATTTAATGCAAATCGGAAAAGGACGAGTCTAAAATGTAATTTTATTTGCAATTTGGCCTGGAACTACTCTAATTGTTATTGTTATTGCTCAGTTCACACCCTGGCAGGCTGCTGCCTACCGATCTGCACTTAAGCCAGGCATGAACCTACGGAAATTTAGTCGTGGCCTATGCTAGACCGTATAGCATAACGACTTTCCTTTCACTAGCAGGCTTTTTGGTCCCACTAGCGTCCGATTAGGGGATAGTAAGAGATTAAAAGAATAAAGAAGAGAGATAGAGGATGTTGTTGTTCTGCTGAAAAAAAAAAAAACACGTTGGCTTGTTGTGCAACATCAAGTTTGTTCGCTTTCATTCCGTTCCAAGGGACAACGTCCATCGTCGTCGTACTAAAATACCTGGGAACATCCAGAGGTGCACAGGGCCAACGTGAAAGACTTCCATTCTGGGCAGCTGCTTGACCTGGGCCCTGGTCAAATTCCTATCGCCTTGCTTAAATTCCTTGTTGACGCTCCACCGCCTTGGTATTTGATTTGCCTTTGCTGCGATGTTCTGGCGGATTTAATTCATAATCAAACGCTTGCCTGCAGACTTCGTTTCTATTGCTATCGGCTTCTGATGACATTTACATCTGAGATCCATTTGTGAGGCCACCAGCCACAAGTTATATACCGCAGGCAGCGGTTGATGAGACCTGCAGCTTTTGAGTGTTCTCCACTGGTGCTGCACAGATTCCACGTTTTAATCGAAGTTTCGAATTTTGGTACGTTGACCAATCTGATTTGATCTCCGCTTTTGTGTAAATGTCATATTATCACCGACCTTATTACCATCACCTTAGTGTGTGACATCAGGTGTACGCTCCTCTGTGTTTTCGTTACCAATGCAGTTAATTTGACACGTTTGTCTCATTCCCGTATGTCTCAATATTATTCTTGCTGAACCACCGTCAAACCCACTATCCAGAGGCAGCGAACCACCTTAACACCTGAAATTATACAAAAACAAATTAAACATTAGCACCAACCCCCCCTTCCTCGATTGCAACAGCTCCAAGCCATGCAACAGGATCATTTCGTGCCCCATGACAACTTGATCCAGTTGCATCCAGATTCATTGTTTTGGCGCCAGCCGGGAGAGACTTGGTCCTGTACCAAATGCTTTCCTTGTCTCCATTCCGCTCAGCTACTCGCAATTGATTGTGATATAGTGGGCGGAATATTACAATGTGAGACAATTCAATGCAGACGTCTTCCAAATTTGGCCGATCGTCAGGTAATCAGTGGGTTACCACCTGGCACCTCTTAGCAAGCACTATGCTACGAAGCGGACCGGAAGTTTCAATGAACAATCTCCCCCAATTTGGCCTGGAACTACTCTAATGCAGATTTATTTTTTTTACAGTAATACATCATTGTAGGGGAAAAGTTCGGCAATACGTTAACCTATTATCGTCAGGGGGGTCAAAAGTCTTAGAGCACTTAAATTTGGCCAATAGTTGCTCTGAAACACAATGTATCCGCATGCCAAAATTGAGCTCTCAAGGACGTTGTTTACCCCCCTGACGATAATAGGTTAAGGTATTGCCGAAGCCAACTTTTCCCCTATATGGCCTAGAACTTTAAAGCGCTTGTTTTTTTAGATTAAGTACTTTTAATTGATTTGATTGTTGATATGATTGGTTAAAAGTTAAAACCTACCTATATTTGTTTTAGAAACTCCCGGGCAAAATTTTTAAAGGTTCATCGTTATGATGGTTGCCAAGTCATTATAATCTTTAAATGTTATTAGTGTGGCTAGACGCTAAAAATGACCCAATACAGTCAAAATTAAACATTGCAATTTGACTTTAAAATGCCACAATGGCATTGAAATCTCCAAAGTGGTCTTAAAATGCCTAAGTACCCTGAAATTAAATGATGGAGCAGTTATGAAAACGCCAAAACAATTAATCCAATTAATCAATTAATATCTGAATTTTTGCGACCCACCTAAAGACAGCACGCAACCCACCAATGGGTCGCACCTCATAGACTGAGAAACGCTGTATTAGAGAATATCATATGTTTATGGAAATTTGCTCACTGTATTTTGTGTGTCGTGAAGCATCACATTTATATACCTACATAAACATAATTATTCACAAGAAATAAAAATCTCTCTACATGCACTAATCTGGTCACTGTTCTGAAGAAGAACATCAAATCACACTAATCATATCAAGAACAACATGTGAAAAGGGCATACAAGCTTTTTGTAAACAAACATTCTTATGCCCTTTTCTCGCCACCCATATGACACCAACGCCACCAAACCATCAACATCGCCGGATAGGGGAAGCACAGACAAACATACGTAACTCTTCATTGTGTATCTTCGTTCACGCATTTAACGGTTGATTTGAATATTATCAGTTTCGCGAACTACTCGCCGCAGCGCTGGCATCGGATCACTTTGACGTTTCTATACATTCTATAGAACTTTTATACAATATTGTTTGGGAGTTAGCGAGCAAGCTTGTTTTCCGCGAGAAGCCCGAGAGATATCGTTACTGAGGTCATATGTTTTGAGATACTATCACAAACGAAGTGACAGATGACTAACTGACGTAGAAATCCATTAAAATAATGTGGTTCACTGTAATAGAATTTTCTTGGAAGCTTGTGCCATCATCCACCAGATGGGTTAGTTTTTTTGTTTTGTTGATTTTGTGTACAATGATTCTTTGACAGTGTGTAAAGAGTGTATCATTTTGTCATTTTTTTATGCATTTCAGTTTTGAGTAGAGTGAAAGAGATAGAACCAAAACATTCTAATACATTTGGTGAAAATGCTAGTACAATCCAGTAGTAGTGTTGCCATGTGGTACAATCCAGTAGTAGTGGTGTTGCCATGTGGTACACTGAAAAATTGAAATAGCAGGTTAGTCACCAAAGTTTTCGAGCCGCTCCGTCTGTCACTTCGTTTGTGATACTATGTTTTCAAGAAAAACTTTTTCAAAGAGTTACGTCTGTTTGTCTGTGGGGGAAGGTTGTTACATTGATGTTGTTAGTTTGCGTTGGCGACCCTCGGTTGGCGAGAAGCGGGCCTACAAAGGTTTGTTTACAAAAAGCTTGTATGCCCTTTTCACATGTGGCTCTCGATATGATTTTTTTTATATGAAATCAATTGTACTTGAAACAAGAATCTTAGTTGATATAAAATATGCATCTTTTCTAGATGGAACGGAACCAAAGTATCTTACTACTGTTATACCGTACAACCTGGACACAGCACCAGATAATCAAACCCTGCAAATTCTCATTAAAAGTAAGTAAAATACGTTAAGAACAAGTTGAACACATGTATAACCCTTTTGTTTCGTTCCAGTATTGAAAGCCATAAACGAAGATAGTCCGACCGTCCCGACTCTTCTTACCGACTACATTTTGAAAGTGTTATGTCCTACATAGACAGGAATAATTCATTCAGCTTCAAATACTCTTACTCGCGGATAACAATTAAGCTGCTACCTAGAACGCACGTTTACAAGCTTTGTTCTTGATGTCATGTGAAGACACAATGAAATATTACGACAGATATGTAATAAGAATAATATGCACCTAAAATAATTATTTTAAATTTCGTAACGGTGGTTCAAAGCTTAGTGGAAATGAATAAAGTAAAATTATTAACCAACTCCGCTAATAATACAATATATTATGCTTTTAAAAAACTAAACTAGATGACATATTTTCCAACTGAGGTGGATGAAAAACAGAATATAACATCGAGCATGATCAATGGCCTGTAGTATAGGCAGGCTTGCCAAAAGCTCCATCAAGAGTCATCAATAAGCTGAGCTCCAGCATATTTTGATGATGATACATTTTGCTCTCACGGAGCTATAATACTTGATGCTCAAGCTGGGCTCTTGCCTACCCGCATCGCTGAGAGGGATGCGGAGCTCGTTCTCGGGTGTACATCGACTCTGCCTACCGAGCAGAAATTTTAACTTCGTGATGCGCTCGCGCAAAGCAGTAAACTTGGAGCTTCGTGATGTATTCGTAGAGAGCTTGGCTCTTGATGGCTTTTCCTAGAGTCGGTATATAATGAGTCACGCCAAGAGTGAAGCCAAGTCTACCTATTGGACTGTCAAACTGGCTACCTATCGTGCAAAGTAAACAAACATTACGATGCTATGAAAGGTCCACGAAAGGTATCGCAATAAAATATAAAATAAAATCGAAGAAATGATCATAAACACGCAGTGAGCATTAAATTGTCATGGGATACGTTTGGTAACGATCAGTAATGAGAATTTCTACTATTTTTTGTTAAGATGATTGGACAAAATCACTGATAGAATGATTTACAACAGCCGCTATTTTTTTTGCTCGCTAGAAGTCATTTGAAGTTGATGTAGCAGTCCTCTGTTGCCAAGTGAAAAGAAAGGAAATCTTTCGAAAACCGTGATGCGAGTTCAACTGTTTTTCTCTTGGCGTGACTCATTATACACCGACTCTAGCTTTTCCCAGTGCTCATGAATGAGTGATTTTGTGTTGTATTCGAGAAAGAAGTGCACAACCACGAAATTAAAAAAAAAATGGAACGTAAGGTTTTTGATCTAATTTCCGTCCTACTAAGCACAACCCGCGCTTTACCTCCCTTTGCTGAACGATTTTAAACAAAAAATGTAATATGTCTGTCAAATATGACTTGCAAATTTATTCACCTTTCTATACGTACCGTTGGATTTGATAAAGAGTCACAAATTGTTGAGATATTGTCTAAAATCTAACACTGCTTCTTGATTCTAAATTCGTTCTACGAGTTTCAATTCCGTCCTAACGCATTGAAACGCCATTAGATTTTCTTCGTCCTACGGATAAACGTAGAAAAAGGGGATTCGCTAGGAGCGCTTCTTTTGTTTTGAGAACAATGAGCGTAAATATTCATGCAATGCGCTCTAACAGGATTTATGTTGTAGCTAATGAGCTAGCGCATCGGAACAAACCTATAATTGATTTGTGCACGTTGAAATCATTGATATAATTGATCTTTTCTGATCGATAGAACGGAAATGGGCGATTACGACGAAGTAGCGCTCTACCCTATGCATATATTCCTTAGCTCCAAAGTGACAATTGTATTCGTATGATAACTGTGTATATTCTCGGTAAACGCCCCTATTTAAGGCAAATCATAATAGCTCTCGTGTTTGTAAACTAAACCACGATTTCGGCATTTCAACTGTCTCGTATTATATAATAATAATAGCGGATCATCTCTTGTGTTGAAAACTAAAATCGCAATTGAGATTCAAGAGATATTGGGCTATGCCGGGAATACATACATAGAGTCGTAGATACAAAAATTCTACGCGTTTCTATCATGTATGAGTTGCACATTGCAAATATAATGCTATGCTGAATTTTGAGGTAGAGTAAATGCATTTTTTACCCAGCTGATTATTTAAAATGTTAATCGATGAACGCGTGATAAATATACTACCTATAATTATCACGCGTTCACTGAATAACTTTTCAATTAACATTGGTTTAAATTTCTTTTCAAATTGAAGTTGTGTTTTGTTTTAATTTTTTCTCACAAGATTTACACTTTAATTCACCATCTACTGAATCTCCTAACTTGTTGAAGAACAGAGCCGTACCAAAATTTGATTTGCGTTTCTGCGACATCAACAACGACATGCGGCAACGCTACACCAACAATTGAAATAGGCGGAACAACCAAACGGAAAAAAAATTGTTTTTAACGCAAATTCCTCGAAAATCAAAGCACATCCAAACAATCTAATACCATCATCTGATAGAGCAAACTTCCTTTATCGAATGTCAATTTTAGTTTACGTGGTAGTGTTTTGATTCTCGAGAATTATTTATTTAAAGCCATTGCTTACGTTGGGTTGTTCAGCCTATTTCAATTGTTGGTCCAGAAAGATTTCCGAGCTACCGTGTGTGCAGCGAGAGTAGCGAATTGAATGAATGAACATGTTAAAAGGCAACAGGAGAATACGAAAACACCACCAAGGGATAATCCATAAACGTAGTAATTAGTGCTTTTACTAGTTTCGTCAGAAATATAATTTCGTATATCCATTCATAAAGCACTTAGCGGAAAAAAAAACGATCAAAGATTTTTGTGACTGAGTTTGAGTAACCCAAAAAGTGGTCCCCAAGTTTAAAAAACATCAATCTCTTAAAATGTTACGTTCTCTGGGAATGGTCCTATAGTCCATTGAATGTATTGTTGTGTATCATAATATTGAATGGAAGAACCGTGCATCAATCAAAGGCCGTGCGTGCTCTCTCCGAAAGCATAACGAAGCTCACCGTTTCACCGAGTCCATCCAGAAGTTCAAAATGTTGTTTGCTGAGCAGAGCTGATGTAAATCATTCCTCACCCAAGAACGACCCCGCATCACTCATCGTGATGCGTGTTTGTGGAAGTCCAGCTTGAGTATCAATCTGAGCTCGAGCTCTTTTGCGCTCTTTGGATTTTACATCATTGCTCTTTATATGTGAGGGATGAAATAGCTCACGATAAATGAGCATCTATACGGCATAATCTGAGTTTGAGGAGCTTAGGCAAGCCTGAGTATTATACGTTGATATAATCCACAAACAGTGCCGTATTAACGGTAGGGCGATGGTAGACTAAAACCAGGGCCCCGGCTCAGATACATCTATCATATCCTGCTCAATCATATGCTTCAATAAATTAATCGTTGGTTAGTTTTGTATTTGTATCGAACACTAAAAAGCTTTGAAAACTTGAAACAATAAATCATACAAGATGACAAAATAAATAGAAAAATAAAAACTCTCACATATACTGCCACATTACAGAAGAACATTAGGCCAGTTACGCCGGTAGCGTGGCCAAAATCTCTAGAGCCGATGGAATATTGTCTACAGCTCTACGGTCTTCTTCAAAGGTGCACGGTTTACAAAGCACCAACTTTTTAAGGTTTCTGTTTAGTTCTTGTTCCCACCGCCTAGAATGCACTCGATTTTATCTTTTAAATAGAGCATGCTAGGGTCAGGGTCTCCTAAGTAAAGTTGATCATTAAAAAATATTGGGAAATGCTGCCCAAGATCTATGATTTACAAAAGGCAGGCCTATATAAAAAATACCGCATTAAATGCGTTTTCACATTTTTTTACGAATATCGGTGAGTCTAGGATTGCGATACTTTGGAATTGGATAAGATGGAGCAACCGGAATTGGATAAGATGGTAATCCGTTTCTTGCAGCCCTTGAATCACGAACCACTCACATTGGTGAAGATTGTGATCTACATTGAAATGTTTTCTGTAAGGTATACCGGGGCAAGTTGAAACGGTAGGTGTATCTCTTACCGGAAATGATTAATCACTGAGATTATTTCTAATCTAGTAGTTTGCAGTCCTACACAATGCCTCTCAAAAATAGTTACAGTGAATATTAACTTTCACTAAGAGATACACGTACCGTTTCACCTTCGCCGCGCGTTTCAACTCGATAATTGAAAATTGCAATTTCAATTAGTTTTTTCTAAAGTATTTGGAATAGAGTTAGAATGTACATTACACAGTGTAACACATAAAATGCAAACAAAATTCGAACTTCAGCTTCTGCAAGTACCCACCCAAACTAGTAAAACCCTATTTGGGTTTTGAGAATTTAGTTCGAAATTTTGATTTATGCCATCATCAATATTTTGACTCGCGCTTTGGTTTTGTACGGCTATATCACGTAACCTAGGTATTTAGTATTTCTCAATGCAGTCTGCTGACGAAATATTCTTCACATCAAAATACAAAACTTCTGTGAACATGGCAAGGGCCATGCAGAAAGCTAAAACATGCAATTTGTTTCACGGTTTTGACCATAACTTACAAATCATGCATATTTAGGCATGGTTATCTTACATAAGCACGAGTAACTTTACTGAACACTTCAATATCCTACGATCGACTCTTATAGTTGTTTTGGCCGTTGTAATTTTGTCAGTGCTGAGTTTTGGAAAGATGCCCTGTAAACAGTCATAAACTACTTCAACATCGTGGCCACTTGGGTAAATTTCAAAGCAATTCTTAATTTTATATGGAGTGGTGGCAGCAATATGTCATGGAGCATGTTCATTTCTAGTAAACACGGCACCGCTCAAAAGTAATTTTTTTTTCGTAAGTTCATTCCGTGCATTGGTCAATAGGTTGCTTTGATCAAGAGAATGTTGTCATGTCAAAATTCAAATTCAATCTTAGCAGATAGACTAAAGGCCCAAACGCAATGTGGGCGGAAAAGAAACGGAAACCGAAGTCAATTTGATTCTAACTAGTTTTCAATCAGACAAGTAGGCTTACTCAGATCTGGCTTTTCCGCCGTCATTGCCGTTCTGCTTCCGCTGTCATTGCGCTTGGGCCTTTAGTCTATCTGCTAAGATTTTTTTTTTCATTTTCAGCTAAATTGAGTGTTAGAAATGATTTTTAACAGCACTGATCACACCAGATGTCAGTGCCTTCATATAAACGTACTGCGACGTGGCTAAGAAATGAATGAAAATAATATGGAATACCATCACTTCAGGCCACTGTCTTGGTCCCCCATGCAGGCTTACAGCATGAGATTAAGCTCTCCCACCTTCGGCAAAGTGTTTAATAATGGCCTTGGAGAGGGACCAGAGGAAGGAGAAGATTAAGTGCATCCAAAAGCTGAAAAAAATTCCTAGTGGATAAAAGTGTGACTTATAAGAATTTTCAAACAAGTGCATATATATATATATATATATATATATATAGGATGCGTGCGGAGGATAACAAACAGTCGATTATGTACACATAATATTTCGGATAATAAAAAAAGTAGTCATTACAAGCGGTTCACTTGGTATTGTTGTATTATGCATGTTATCTTCTGCCCGGATAAATTCTCATGTTTGGAATAAATATACATATGGACTAATAAATTAAATAGATGTTGCAACCCCCTCTCATTTTCTAGATGAACAAAATATTAGAAAAGAGCTAATACGTTGATAACTCGTGCGAAAGCATTTAGAAGCTTCGACCAAATAGTACGTAACCGATCCGATTTTTTCAGAAGAAATCGCCACATGCATCCGATCATTACTAGTTTGAATAACTGATGTACAATATACAATCTAAAACAAATAGCACATTAAAGTTGGATTATCTCATTGCGATTATATGGTCATACTTACTTGTACATATTATTTCTACATTTTTCTAGAGACAGAGGATTTTGTTTGAACAAGTATTCGCGAAAGCCTAGTACATATTTTTCGATGTACTCGTGCCAATCAATCGTGCCGACATCAAATTGGAATGTATTTCTATCTTCGGAACTCAGATGAGTCAATAGATGCTTTACATTATCGTTACGGAAGCGCCACTGAGCATTAGTAAAATATTGCAAACATGTTGCGGCTTTACCCAGTTTCATTTGAACGATCTTCATACTATAAAATAGGATGTTGTTAGAACAATATATAATAACTATACTTCTGACAATGTCACACTTACATTGGTTTTCGTCCAGTTGCGATAGAAATTAAATCTAATAGAATAGCCGGAATGAAATGTACTACAAAACCATGAATCAAATTCAACGCTTTATTGGTACGCAGGTTCCCCGTTGGAAACCACAGAACGCCCTCTAAAAAAAAAAGGTTAACATAGATTCTTAATTAATTTGAAACAATTATACTCACCGACAGGGTGTTTTCTCATATTATCTATGCACATACGTACAAAAGATCCCCAGGTTATAGGATTATCAATGCCACTTGTGCAATTGTAAACTGTGATATTGTTTGCGCCTTTCCGAGATGCAGTATACCAAGCAGTTACTATCATGAGGTTTATGACTAAATCAACAGGAATCAAATCCGCTACGCAGGATTCCTCACACAATATGGTTCTGAATAAACCTTTGCTGACAGCCGAGACAATACCAGTTGGACCGTTAAAGTTATCTACCCATCCACTGACTGGTTCTTTGAAACTGGAAAGAACTAAAAACAAAATAGAACATGAAGCGGTACAGCAAATTATTGCTATCTAATATAAACAATTTGAATGGCCAGGTGAGACAGGGGTTTTAAGGTAGATATGGCAAATAATATATATTATTTTGATATTAGATTTTGAATATGCCAGAAACGAAAAACACCATTAGAACTCCATATCATTAAAAAAAACACGAAAACCTGTGCAGTGCTAGTATAATTGACGCGGTTTCTAATGATGACAAACTCGTCTATTTTTGATCGCTTCTCGATTTTAACGATATAAAAAAAAACTTTGCTCAATATCACTTAGTATTAATGGTAGTCGAAAATTATTAAGTGCGTCGTGTTAGGATTCGCGTCATACAGGTGTGTTCAACGGTAGGGGGAGGAGGGGCATAGTGAGCATCCCGTAGTTTGACACTGGATCTCTAGCTGCATGAAACAAATCAACTGGCAGTAGGTTCAATATCATTATGATATTGATCCTACCACCAACCAATTTGTTCCGAACGGCCGGAAGTCCAAGCTGGTGCACGGGATGCTCACTATGCCCCACCTAGTGAACAGGCCCCTCTTACCTTTACTTAGTTTTATATTATAATTTGTAATTTATGATCATACAAAAAACAAAAGCTTTGAAAAAATTCCAAAAATAGGCGATTTTTTTGTGGAGTTGGTTGGAAAATGCTAACATGAAGCTTTAGTGTGATAATTTATTAGCTAGAGAATGATCTTTTTTTTAGAAGAGGGTAGGTGGATAGTTCCGTTAGAGTACGGCAGTATGAAAATTGAATAGAAGTTGAAAATGAGCGAAGGGCCATTAATGCGACAGTTTTTAAAGATAGACGCACATCTTTGCCTAACCCGTACGATGTACGCGGAGACTTGAAGTATGTCTCCAAGTCTACAGGCTCTACATTTTTTTGTAATAATTTTGAAATCAAATGCATAATTTATCTGATATAGTTTAACAGATAAGATATAATAACAAAGACAAAAGTGTTGAAAACTGTCAGCACTAGCACTAACAACCATTACCGTGGAGGCACAATATTCGAAGCGGTTCCTAAATCGAGGCACTCAATAATGTTCGACTATTTTCAATCATTATTTTTGAAATGTTACTTCTGCAAATATTAGTTCCTGTGCTCTAGGGATGATGGTGTAACAAAGTTTTGAAAAATATCTTGTCAAAATCGAGATGCGATAAAAATTAGACGAGTGCTTCATCATTACGGACGCGTCAAATATGGTGCTGGCACGGTACTCATATTATTACATAACCACATACATACCTATGGAAGGTCTAACTATCGAAACAGGAAGGCCTTTTGCTTCTTTGAGCAGCATATGTTCTGCCATAGCCTTGGTGAATGTGTAGCTATTTGGCCTGTTACCGATCAATGATGGCGTTAGCTGAAAATAAATTCAATATTTATTTATAGAATTAAGGATTGGGAATATTGTACTGCCTTGTTCATACTGCAACTTATAACATGTTATAATAATTATCGATCATCTAGATATTCTTATAATTATATAGCCTGTTGATGTAAAACAACAATAAAACAAAAAAACATGTTATAACTCCCCAGTATGCCCAGCAGGGTGGATCAGGTTTGAATGGTGGATCACAACCTGCTCCCACTGCTCTTTCGATCTGGCATAAGGTTCCCAAAAACTGTGCCAAATTGGAACGAATTTGATTTCGATAAGTATTTGCGAGAGAACATTAAAGTTTGTATGAAAAACGGAACGAAACTATTCAGTTGCATGTCAAAAATTAAAAAAAAAATGCAAAATTTTTACCAAACCTGAGCCTTTAACTGAACAAACTATGCAGAACATCTAACAACTTTTTCCAAGACCGCATATCAATTCGACTTCTCAAAATATACTAGGAAATGCTTGGATAGAATTAAGCATGGGAAAAATCGTTCACCATTTGCTTGATGCTCATGCTCACTAACTGAGAGTCGATCGTATTTGGCTAAAGGAACACCGTTACAAGCAACTAGGAGTAGCTCGGATCGGCTAAATGAACGTCAAAAACGGGTTTGCATGTTGTTGCTATTTGTTTCGAGCACTCAATTTTTGGCAGATGACTCATCATACATTTATCAATTATTGTCTCAATATTAGGTATATTTGGTTGATTTTACAAAAAAAAATAGAGCAATTTAAGGAAAACGCCCTTTTCTTGAAAAACCTTATTTTCTTGAAATAAAATGATCATAACTCATTGAATTTTTGCTCATTTTAAGTCGTAGTAGCAAGGATCATTCAAATGCCACTAATTTTACAAAAGTTCGTCCACTAGGTAATAAGTTGAAAATCGAGCGTTTTACTAAAATAAATCTAACTTCAGCTCTTCCAATAAAGACCAAAACTATAGCAATAAATCAATAAACATCTGTTCAGCCATAAGCCACAATTAAGAAAAAAATCACCATGTTTAAAAAAATTGTCCTCTAGGGTGTACGATCAATATTTTAAGATGATACAACTGTCCTATATGCAGTTTTAACATAGTTTGCTATATGTTGTTATTAGTACACACATTAACATATTTTTACTGAACTCACAATAATGAATAGAATAGCTGAAAACTCGGCGATCGTTTGGAAAATTTCAATAGCATATATTGAAATTCAAGAACAAACCTTCTTATGTCCTTTTCTCACCACCCATATGACTCCTACGCAAACCATTAACATCTTCGGATAGGGGTAGCTTTCCCCTTCCCGATGATGTTGTTAGTTTGCATGGGCGACCCTTGGTTGACGAGAAGAGGTTTGTTTACAAAAAGCTTGTATGCCCTTTTCACATGTGGCTCTTGAATTATCCAAACGATCGCCGAGCCCTCAGCACTCGGTAGCCAAACAACTCTTTGGAGCTGTCAAATATAATCAAATAAACTGATAAGCGTGACGACAACTCAGAACTTTTTAGAAAATCTTTCAGCAAAAAAATATATAAACGCTCAGTATTTTTTTTGACGTTGTTCGGTAATTACGGAATGTTTTTTTATTTAATAAATTACTAAAAACCAGCTTTTTCTTCGGAAATTTCTATGATTAAAGCCAACTGTAAACTATTCATTCACAGACAAACAGAAATAACACTTGCAAGTTGTTCATCGAACAAGCATTTAACGGACAAAGTATCGTAGTTGGTAGTGCCGCCACCTGTGGCGCTCATAGTCATTTTCCTTGCGTTTGATATTTACACACTACAGTTATCTGATCAGCGTAGTGCCCGCCACCTGTGGCGCTCATAGTCATTTTCCTTGCGTTTGATATTTACACACTACAGTTATCTGATCAGCGTAGTGCCCACCACAGTGTACTCAACAGATGGCGGTAATGTTTTAGCGACGATGTTTTACAGTGAGAATTATTCAATGTGTTATGTCTGCTTGTCTGTGATTCATCCATTATTAGTTCAGTTGGCACGAAAATAGCCAAGAAATCGCGGTAGGTAGACTTCACCACCCACCGCGCAGGGATTCCTATATAGACATCTATGGGAAAGGATAGACATGAGTTTCTTTTATAGAGAGATTAACTAGGCTGGCACCATATACTACGTAGGGGAATTTACGAATTCTCGTCAATCGAAGCACTTTAATTTGCATTTTTTTTAGCATCAGGGGCACATATGACGTGTCTGTTTGTTTACAGTTATCTGCTGGTTGTTGCTCTAGTGTGACAATTGTCGGCAACCTCTTTTTATTCGACAACCTACCCATTTGAAATGCGTGTTAACCAGCAGTTCTAGTATAGGCTACTCGAAAGCAGCCACATTTTGCAATGCGTATATTTAATTTTTAGAAAAACCTGGTATAACAGGTTTGCTCAATCGTAAAAAGGTAATCAGATTGATGCTCAAATACTAAGGAATTGTTTAAATACATTCATCATTTAAATTTAGGTTGCCTATCACAGTAAATGGGTGCCGAAGCCATCATTTACCCTATCGAAACTATAATAAAACTTATGCTCCTAATATTGTTCGCATTTACAATTTTAATGAGTGCATTAAAACTAAGCCAATGGACCGAGACATGACTTTATAGCGGTACCAAAAGAAGTTAAACAATGTGGTAGGCAGAGAAGGTTTTATAATTTGGATTTATCACCTGCATTAAAACTTCAATAAACCTAAAATTGGTACTTCGAGCCGTGGTCTGAAGTCAGCATTCACGTTGGTTTCATCAATGAGGGGAATCCGTTAAATTTGGTCAACACATGGTCCTAGAGCTTCCTGCAACGGATTCTGACCACATTGTTCTGCTAAGGGTCTGGTTTGGTTGTAAGTTGGCTTGGTAGGACTGAAAACATTCCCGGAATTCTTAAAACAGCAAACTGAGAAAAACGTTCTCAAGTGGCTCTTATCGGTGGAACAACATAGTTTTGGTATTTTGAGTGCGGCAGTGCGGGCTTCACCGAACTTTTTGGTCAAATCAAAGTTTGAGGTTTTTTTGGTCGACCTCAATGATCTTAATGACATTTTGCCGTAGTTAACGGCTGACAATACCACTGCGATACTTGATTTCAGATATACCAATGTTTCTTTGAACGTTTTCAATACGCCCTGCGATATTTCTAGGGAAACCCAACACTTTGATGCAAGTACACCTGCGAGCCATAAGCTAACCGATTGACGGTTCGCCGGTGAGCAACCGGCACACTTGTCGTTCATGTCTAACGGGGAATCAAGTCACACAGTTAAAAAGTTCACTGTTGACTGGAATTAATACACTTTGGAGGAAGTGATTTGCTTCACTTGTAACAGCACATTGGTCAATAATAGCATTAAATTACAGCCAATAGTCAAAATAGTTAATAAAAGAACTGATTTCATTACACATACCTTTTCCAGTATATCCTCAGGGAACCATCTGACCAGTTGAATAATATCGTCCGGATTGTATGGTGGAGGGTATATAATTTCAGTGACCTCTTTTTTATCGCAATTACAGTATGCTGTCGATACATGCACCAACGCCTGGAAATATGAAAAAAATGCAATAATGTAGAAACTAGTATTGGATTCAAAGAAAATAACTTAACACTCATACACGCATGCCATTTTCAAATCGTATTATTCTTTTTTATGACTTTAATACAGTGCTATCTCGAATTTGTCAGCCCCCTTTTAGGATCGCCTTCAAAATGGAGTTTTATTAAACCAAAATATGTCTTAAGGATTGATCGTAATAACGAACGTAAATGATTTCTAATTCAGGTCACGCGGAATTAGGAGAAGAGAAAGCTGTGTTGCTGACCAAGTTGGAAAAGCATTGTATTCCAAACGGTTTTGACAATTTAAAAAAGAAACTTAGCTGAACACAACTACTTACATCCAAGCACAGCATTCGGTGACATAGTTCCATCAATTGTTTTGTCCCTACCATATTAATCGTAACGGATTGCTTGATTTTTTCATCAAATTTAACTGTAGCAGCGGAATGGAATACTATGGACACTTCTTGACATATCGTTATCTGAAATAGAAAAACCAAATTATAGAACACTTCGTGATATACATACAGGAACCGAATCACCTGATCAATTTCCGATATTCCAAGTTCATTTAACGTAATATCGCCATTTATTGGAATGACTTTTTTTAGGTTGGCTGGATTCTCACTCCGGATTCGGTCGAACAGCTGAGATTAAAAATGAAAATAAAAACATGAATAAGTGCTTTGATAATGCTCAGTAAATACATCGGTAAAACGCTGGCCAGACTGAGCAGTTATAACATGTTATAAGTTTATATTCATGACATTTTTAATGTCGATAATTATTATAACATGTGATAGTATGAACGTGATATTACACTCAAAGGAAGTTAGATTGGTTAATATCAAAAATAATAATAAACATGCCCGAAAAAAATAGATGTAGATTTTTTGTAAAAATATTGGAAAAAGCTATAAAAAATCTAAAACAAAGCATTTTTTCCTCAGAAAATTACGGTGTTAAAATATTTTTTCTATGTCAATATTGTAAACATTGCTGAGCACTCAAGTGACAATGTCACTATACCACAACATTCCATACTGCGAACAGTGAGATTGACGTCACTGCTAACAGCTGTTTCATGTAAACATATAAACATTGCATTGAAATACGAACACCACTAAACATCTGCACATTTCACTAAATACCATTAAGCCTATTGGCCGGTTGAATGAAACGGTTGACGTTTTTTACTACACTCGCTTCGTGTGCGACAGTATGTTTGTATTGGTACACTCATGCTCTACCGTTGTCTCTTTAACACAACAAAACGGTCGAACAACATTCGAGCAAAAAGAAAATGATCAAATAATTATCATATGACGTGTTATTTCGTTCTAAATCCTCAATTTTGTTCAAATTAAGCCATGTTTGATCAGAAATGTTATTACTAGGACATCACTGCTTGCTATTTTCGGAATTCACATAAGCACAACATTAGCAGCTCTTATTGGGAGAAAAACTTAATACGTGACAATATTTGGCGACAGTGTCGTATGCAGGCATGGAAAATCATTTACATTCATTTCACGCATTCATTTACATTCATTTGCCTCTAACTTTTTTCATCAACAGATTTCCACAAAATGATGTATATAGCTTTAGTAGGTTTTGTTATTAGCTACAACTTTTGTCCATAACTCAAATCTGTATCTCTTATGAATCACGAATTAGAGCGGGCATACCTTGTTACTGTTTTCAGTGAATGTAAAATACATTCACTGAAAAACAGTAGTGGCCTCTGTTCGCTCTGTGTCGTCATGCATAAGATATACAGATTTGAGTTGTTAACAAAATTTGTAGTTAATAACAAAACCTACAAAAACTCCATACATTATTTTGCGGAAATCTGTTGATGAAGAAAGTTAGGGGCAAATGAATGTAAAAGAATGCACGAAATGAATGTAAATGATTTTCCATGCCTGGTCGTATGACAGAGAATTTCATATCATATTTTAGTTTAGTACTGTGCTTGATAGCTTATTTTGCATGTGTCGGAAGCAAAGGCAGCCGATTATCACATAAAAGGCGTCAATTACGGTGACCGCTTGAGACCGGGGATGAGATTTGAACTCGTCACTTTGGCCACCACGCCGGGGATGTCCTCAGACACAGAGTTCAGTATAACATAAATTTGAGATTCTCTCTGGGAATCCCTTAAAAAATTATAGTCTATATTAGTCTCTGTGGATCACCATGAAATGCATCCTTTGATTCTCTTCGAATTTTAAACTTTTTCTAAGCATTCACTGAAGCTTTTCCTATTTTTTTTTTAATTTGCTTGAATTCTCCTTAAAATTCCCCCTATGCAATTCACATCAGAATTAAAATTTTGCTCAGAATTATCTTGGAGATCTCATCTAATTCTTATGAAAAATCATTTGGAATTCTCCTTGAAATGTTCTAACTTTTTTTTAGATGCCTTTGGAATATCCACATCAGTGATGGAAAAGTTCGTGAAAACTCAATATGACTCGCGAACTTTTCCCATGGTGAACTTCGTGAAATATCGCGAACTTTTCCAACACTGATCCACATAATTCTCTTAAAACTATTAGCCTTAAAATGCGATTTCCTTGGAATTTTTCACGGATCCTGGAATCCTCATAACATAAGAATTGGAATTTTCCACAGAGCTACTTTAAATATTTACTGAGAGCTCTTACAATTGACTTGAAGTTCTAATCAGAACTCTCGTAGAGTTCTTCCCAAAACTCTCTTGGAAATTGAAAATACTTTGTTGTTATCTCTAGAATTCATTCTAAAATCTCCTCAAAATTGCTAAAATTATTTGAATGTTCTAAGTGACTTTATCCTGAAAATATAGTCCAGTTCAAGGGCTTAAAATTTTGTCAAAGACCAAACATTTTTTTTAAAGTTAGGACAAGTATACTTTTCCCGATTTGTCACTGGTTTACTGGTCACCCTGGATGCAAATAAATAAAATGAGTAGATCAATAAAATCAAGTAAGTTTGTCCCATCCCGCAGAAATCAATATATCAATAGATTTTCTGTTCAACTTCTCATACTTCAAAATAGTAAGCCTCACTACAACTAATTTCAATAAGAAAAAAATATTAGAATTGTTCCATCATCATCGGCTTCAAACAGCTATTTGCTCAACTCAATATCAACTTTTTACAAAAGGACCTTTTGGGATAAGTAGCTAATGCGGTAGATGGGGGCAACAAGACCATACGGGGCGAGATGGATCACCGTTTGTTTGGCATATGTAGGGGCATGGGGGCAAGAAGATCATACGGGGCGAGATAGGCCACCGTTCGTTTGGGCATATTACATATTAACTCACTCTATTTTTTTTACAAACTTGTTGAACATGCTTCTAAAATGCATCTCCATGAAAACCGTATCAAAATTCAATTATATGTCTAAGACAATGATGGAAATGTAACATTAGTTCACAATCTCTAAAATATTATAAGATATGCAGTCAAGAAAACAAGCACTATATTGCATTTTACCGATTCGCTGGTTTTACAGCGAGCAATATACGTAACAATTGCTAAAAGAACTTATGTTTCTATTTCACATGATTCCTGAATGTTATTTTCAAGCGAAATCCCGTCAAAACGTTAACTTTTAAAGGGTGCTCATAATGCCCCGTATGGTTGTTGATTGGAGCAAAAACTTAAAATTTTCATACATAATAATTTAAAATATGGATATACTATTTTGAACACTGTATAAACATATTCCAAAGCATGAGTATGATCACAGCTATCATACATTTATGAATGTTTTTCATGTGTTATGTTTTTTTCTTAGGGGGACCATATTGCCCCTATCTACCCTATTACTTATTAACTCAATCTCATTCTTTTTTTAATATGCTTCTAATAAGCATCTCTAAGAAAACCGTATCAAAATTCAATTATATGATAATCGATAATGATGAAAATGTAACATTGGCTTTTTCAATGCGTATTGACGTCCACAACAAAATTTGAACGGATTTGGTTATAATATCGATTTGCGGGAGAATTTTAAATTTTGTAAGGGAAAATGTATGAGAAACGGTACGTTCCTATTCAAATTTCACCAAGTCTTGGACTAAGATTTAGAATATTATACAAAACAGCTACCAGCCAAGGCTACAAATCGATTTGATCTTTGTACAACAAGTAATTAATATTTCACTTTAGGCGTATATCATATATACGCTTATAGGTATGCGATGACCAATAGATCTAAATTGGTATAATAATAAATTTTTTGTCAGAAGCCTAATCGATTTGATAATCTTCTACAAAGTTGTTCTGCATAGTATTCCCAATCCCTTTCCGAGATTTAATGAAATTTGAGCCATACTGGAATCCTTTTGATTGGGTCGCATGTAACATTTTTGTCAAATAGAGAAACGAGGTGTTTTGTTTTGGAGAACAAAAAGTTGTTTCTATTTTCAATGAGATTGATAATTCTTTCAACATCATCATTGACTATATCTCAGGAGCGCTGCTATCGACTAATCAAGGTATTGATAGCATTCCTGTTAAAAAAACGTTTTTTAAATTAATCAAATAATCAATATTATACGACCTTCTGCATGGCGTTGTGTTACATTCGACTGTGAGCATTTTAGTGGTTTAAAAATGTATTATAATGAGTGCTCACGGAAAGCGCAGTTATCATTGTATAGACTACTCACAACCCAAATTTTGCCTTTAGGAGGAGTAAGCAGAAAATTGTTTGGTAGCATTAAAATGTCAATTTGTTTACATTTGTTACACGACCTATTAAAAAGCACTCAAGCTTATTGCTTATCGCATATTAGCTTATTGCGTGTTCTCATAATAATGTTCTAGATGCACTTCTACAGTTTTAACATCTAGCATAAAATTTGAAAACGGCACAAAAGCTTTAGTAGTCAAAAGTTGCAAGACGCTTTACACGTGAACCGAAGTTCGCCCATGCAAACCAACTTCATCACAGGGCAGGGGAAATGATCCCCTTTCCGATAGTGGTATTGGTTTGCGTGGGCGTACTTCGGTTCGCGTGGAAAGGGCCCTACAACTTTTGTCTACAAAAACTTGTATGAGGTCTTCAAATGTTACGCCTGTACTGAGGTGCTTTCGATACCTGTACCATTTTTGCATTAGTATAATTGTGTGTCAAGTACAATGATACTCTATGCCCAGGGAAGTCGAGAAATATTCCACAGGGAAGTCGAGAAACATATTCCAACGTTCCATGAGTTGATCACAGGTATCACACATCTAGGAATGTTTTTCATGTTTTATTACCATATTGCCTCCATCTCCCTTGTACATAATATTCATGTGGCCACACATAAACAAAAACTATTCAGAAGCACACACACAAAGACCTTTAATTAAATTGAAAGTAAAAAGGTTGCAAATAGTATTGTTAGTATTAGTTGAGCACACAATGTAGATATTTAGGTATAATTAAACAGACTTGGGTAGTGAACCGAGGCTGCACCGGACAGTTTCTATCGCGGTTCACTAAAATGAGTGATTTTTTTCATGAACGTGTCAATTACCTTTATTTTATTTTTTAGAAACAGTGTGACGAATAAATTAGAACATTTTTTAACCTAAATCGTGTTATGAAAAACCGTTTGTGAACCGTGGTTTTCGTGAACCAGTGTGCAGTTAACCCCGATTTTTGAGGCATGCTAGTTCATGAACATTTAACATTCGAATGCACGAATAAATTATAATTTTCATTGAACCGTTACGAACTTTGACGCGCGCAGTCCTCGGTTCACTACTCAAGGTCAATAACTAACTAATTACTATTTATAACTAGGTCTTCAATCGAAAGCATTTTGTTTCTTCCAACCATCAGACACCTACCGGACTATTGAGGATTTCCGTCAACCTGGACGATATATCTTGACCTCGTTTCGGACGAATCAATATGAAGATATTTTTTATTCCTGGGCAAGAACGTAGCAATTTTTCAATGAGAACCTGTAATTTAAAAATATATACAATTGTAGTAGCTGATAACTGTTGCTGAATTACTAATTGTAAATACATTGTCTATATAAAAATAAATCTTACCTTTCCCATAAAGCCTGTGCCTCCGGTAATGAAGATACTCCTACCATGATAAAATTCGGCAACGGAAATGTATTTTTTATCCTTCGCTGAACTTTCGTTGGCTCTGCCTTCTGCGCTCAATTTGGAAGCCATGATTGATTAAACTATTTACTCCAATATCATCAAATTAAGTGTTATTATTTGATGATTAAATTTCGATGGATTGCTTCCTGTCTGAAAATAAAAGACAAAAAGAGTCATTCTATGTGCTAACACCAGCAAGTGTTACAGGCAGTTGCAGGTAATGAAAATGGTAATAAAAATATCAGTGCTGCTAGTTTCACAGAATTTCTATTCGCCAGTCTGTGTTTTATATACCATCTGCAGTTATGAGTAACGAAGTACCCGAGCAAAGTCGGTAAACAAAATGAAAGCAAATTGATGTTAAAGTTTGCTGTTCCCATCATAATGAAACCTTATTTTTATTTCAAATTGTCGCGAACATCGATGATAACCATTTACGCCAGGCTCGTATCCAGTTAATTATTATGAACGCAAAATCAGTAATCAAATTGATGTTGAGAGCAGGATTAGTGTTCCGTTTGATTTACAGTGTAAAATTATGTTCTCATTTTTGCTGGATCGAGTAATCAAACAAATTTAAGTCATAACAGCAAATTTTGATTTCAATTTAATCTCCCTCGGATATCCCTAATATAAAAATTTTTAAAACTTTTTTAAAGAGATTCCTAAAACTAATCCACTAATGGTTTGGATAAAACCATGAACACGTCATTAACCACTTTTTATGGTTATTTTATATTAGGGATACGCATCAATTTGATGTGTTTTGATATATCGCATAATCATTTTTATGATAAATCCGATTGTAACCACCGGAACCGGTATCCGGAACATCCGGGTTAGGTCACATAAAGCAATTAACAAGAACTTGTCCAAAATTGTTCTGGGAATCGAACCCACCGCCTCACAGAGTCGAAATAAAAAAAAAGGGTGGTACATGGCCATTTGCGACGAAACTATTGAGTGTAACATTTTGACTAAAATGTTTCTTAATTTTTTACGTAGGACTTTATTTGAGTGGTGGAAATTTTTGCTTACGGGGCTATACACTCATAAAAGCCTTGGGGAACCCACACTAATGTAAATACTTGCAAAAATGGTCATGAAACCAGCAAAACTTAACAAAACATTGAGGTACTTTATTAGAAAATCCATTAGACATGCCCTTGGATCCCCCTATTAATTGTATATGTAACTAGGTATCAGTTGCTAAACAAAATTACGTTGAGACTAGCTGCTTATACCGTGCAGATTATACACCCTCTTAAGAGGAAGTTTACCGCCCCGAAAAAATAATTACGTTTCGATTTTTCTAAAAATATTGGAAAAAAAAGAAAAATAAAAAAACACATTTTTTCTAATTTTCTAAAGAATATTCATGAGCAAAAAATGGCATAAAGTTGAACTCAAAAAACCACAAACATCGACTTTTCGGTTTTGCTGAGAGTTGTTGAGAGTTTTTGTTGGAATATGTTAAGGTTTATTGATTTTTCCCGGTTCTCTTGTCAAATTCCCGGCTTTTTCCCAGTTTTTACGGCTCATTTTCAAATTCCCGATTATTTCCCCGTTTTCCCGGTTCGCTGATAATAAAAGCAAGAACAAAGTTTGTTAAAATACACATTTAGTACACACAAGAACACGTTAAAATTGCTGCAGAGGACGGTTATTGGATTGTCGCGGGTGGATATAGGACTAATGGAAAAAGAGGAACAAAAAAAGGAGATTAAAAAAAGAACGGCAGCTACTGGGTCTGGAGCGAAAACCAAGGCTTTTTTTCCAAAGTAGAGACAGAAGTGAAGAGACCATCGTGCGATAACAGGAAAAGTAGGCGAAGCTAGATCCTCGCGAGTGATTGGAGTCGTTTCCCCAGACACACACGAAGCGAACGGGTTAGTCTGTACAGCGCGTAGCCTGAAGTTTATCGGCAGGTTGAGGCTTTGGCCTTGTGTCATTTCACCAATCAAGACTACGACGCACAGTGGCACGAATATGAATAAAGACGGTCAAAAATATTTTCTTCCCTTTTTCGACGTTTTAGAGACTGGGTGTCTTGGGAGAAGTTGCTCAAAATTATATCCCGCATCTTTTAATCTGAATAATCTTTAAGCTAGTATTACACATCCAAATTCTAACTTTTTCCAGTTACGAGATAATGGTTGCATGTCTTGGACAAAGTTATAGAGCAGTTGGTTTTATGAACATTTGCTGAAGACACCGTGGTTCGGGCTACAGCCAGGAATGCCGTTGGGTGTGGCTCGCACAGGGAACCAGCGGGAGAAGTTGTCGTGATGATCGTCGTCTATCTAACCCCAAATTAGAGGGCTGGCTTGGATTGCCGAGATTTGGTTAACGAGCGTGGATCCACACCCAACGGCATTCCTGGCCGTAGCCCGAACCACGGTCAATCATGCTGGTTCCCTGGGTGAACCCAACCAGACGACGGCGCCCAGTATCATCACGGTCCCACCGACCATTCGCCCGCGACCAGTGAATTTGTGTGTCGTTTAATAAATGAAAGATTGAACTCTTGCATAGCGATTCCATGATAAAAGCCTCATAAGAGGCCTCAAGCTCGGGCTAGCCAGTAAAATGAGGCGGATATAGCCCACCCCAGACGAGCTCCGTGGCTAGACCACTTTAGACTAGCCTTTCTGGCCCGTCAGTAACACCTTATTTAAAATATACGAATACATACACTGTATCGCAAAATTGATCGTACAGCTGTATTTAAATTTTAGAAAAACGGCTCTAAAAGCACAAGTTAAAAAGCTACGTCTCTGAATTTTTGGCAGCTGACTTAGCATTTATTTTCAATTATTGTCTCAATTTTAGGCATATTTGGTTGATTTTACAAAAAATTAGAGCAATTTAAGGAAATGCCTTTTTTTGAAAAACCTTATTTTCTTTAAATAAAATGATGAAAACTTATTGAAATTTTACTCATTTTTAGTGGTAGTAAAGATCATTCATAATATGCCACTAATTTTACTAAAATTCGTCCACTAGGTAAAAAGTTAAAAATAGAGTGTTTTACTAAAATAAATCCAACTTCATACAGGCTCTTTCAATAAAGACCAAAACTATAGCAATAAATCTATAAACATCTGTTCAACCACCAGCCACGATTCTAAAAATATATCTATTCACCATATTTAAAAAGTTGTCCTCTAGGATGTACGATCAATTTTGAGATACACTTGCTGTTTATTCAGCAATAAATTAAGACGAATAATCTATTAAAAATATTAAACTACATATTTTAAGACCTGGCAGCTTGGAGCCTCTGATCGCTTAGTTAAGGCACGAGATTAATAGGCCAGCCAGCCAGTTCATCAAATATTAATTGGTGTAATTTTCTGCTTGATTGGTTGCGTAAGTTTGATCGATTTGAGGAAAACTCCTTTTTTTCAAAATAACTACTATTTCTTGATCTACAATGAACCTTTTTTTCAATTTGCTCATTTTATTACCATCAAAGATCTGTTATATGTACCATATTTTGCTGAAATCTGTTCGCTACGAAAAAAGTCTCAAATGGAGCGTTTTTAACAGAATCAGTAAATTAAGCTCAAATCCAATACCAAAATTTAAGAAATATATGTATCAACACGGTTGTGAAAGAATTTCCTAAAAATGTATTAAAATTTTTCTAGAGTCACTGTACATAGTATCTTTTTTAAATTGTCCAATTCAAAGTCTCCTATTCCTCTACTTCTTCTTTTTATTCGCATTTCAAGCTTATTGCTTAACGCATATTAGCTTATTACATGCTCTTAACTTAGTGTTCTAGATGCACTTCCACAATTCCTGTACCATTTTTGCATTAGTATAATTGTGTGGCATGTAATCATACTCTATGCCCAGGGAAGTCGAGAAATTTCCCAATCCGTAAAATGCTTACACCGGATCGGGAATCGAACCCACCCACCTCCAGCATGGTCTTGCGCCTTTACCGGCTGAGCTAAGGGAGGCATCCTCTTCCTCTAGCTCATCTATAATGAAAGTTATAACTTGGCTCTGTAAAGTTTAATAAATTGAGCCTGTACAAATAAAACAATTTAAAAAGGCGATGGCAGACCAACAGTAATGGAGGTAACCCAAATAAACCTCAATAATTGCGACACTGCTCAGCAACTGTTGTGGCAGTTGGCTTTCGACAAGGATCTTTTCGTTGAAGCACTCCGTGATGACAGGGGCCCCGTGGATTTGAACGCGAACGAGCTGACAGAAACGTTAGTGAGGATCATGTGACACGACCATGCCGAGGAAACTGGAGCCAAATAACAGACGGCGTCCGGCTTACTGGTAGAACGAGGCACTTAGCACCATCTGCGCTAGTTGTCTCAGAGCTAGAAGACGTGTTCAGAGAGCAAGAACAGAAGCAGACAGAGAGGAACGAAGAGGAGTGTTTCGAGCGGCCAGCAGTAATAAAATTGTTCCAACCCATTTGTGGAATTATTTTATTTGGATTCCGGGAGGGGAGATCGACGGTGGATGCAATTCGGACAGTAGTCGAGATAGCCGAGAAGACGTCCAAACAGAAGCGGAGAGGAGATCGTTATTGCACCGTGATAACGATCGACGCCAAGAATGCGTTCAACAGTGCCAGCTGGGAGGCCATCGCCGAAGCGCTGCATATAATGAGAGTCCCTGATTACCTGTGCAGGATCCTGAGGAGTTATTTCCAGAACCGGATTCGGGTCTACGAGACAGACATTTGACAGAGATCGATTAGGATCACAGCTGGAGTTCAACAAGGCTCCATCCTTGGTCCAACGCTCTAAAACAATTGTGACATTCAGGAAGCGAAATTGACAGATTTTATTACACATTATATTATTACACAAACTTTACCTCCTCTACTTGCATCTTACATATACAAATTATTATTATATTATCTCATAGTTTCCTAACTTCGAAAAGTAGTATTTTAGCTGTAATGAGTATGTTCAGGCCTGATTCTAAGATTTCACGTCCGTACCGACTAAAGTCAAAAAAATACAAAAGCCTAAAACGCGTTTGGGAAGCTCTATCGAATTGCGCATTACGAAAGCTCCGTAGGCCGCGTTGAGTTCCAACAGCCGCGAAAAGTTAAAAATTCACTTCATATGAAGAAAAAAAACTTAGTGAAACACTACCTACTAAAGGAGCCACATTAAAATTTAAATTATACCGATTTGTGAATATAGAATCTCCTTGATTTTTTTTCCGTCGATCTTGTTTTTTGTGCTGAGCACCAATACTACCGACGCCAGGGAGGCAGCTTCCGGGGACCAACGGCTTCACTTTCCTTGGCGTGATCAGAGATGTTATGCCTCACAGAACATCCCGGCGTTGCCGACTGGGATTGAACCCAGGCCTGATGGGTGAGAGGTAATCACGCTTACCACTACACCACCGGTGCCGCTGAATACAGAATCTCAGCTAGATTAACTTTCCAAATTATTCATTCAATACTTCTCTTGATTAGCTTCGAAGAGTATATTTTCTTCCCAAAACTAGATCAAACTCTATGTGTCAAAATAAAATAAGAGTGACTTGCGGCATATCCCGCTAGTACCACACCCAAACCCAAAGTCAGTGCCTTTACATAAATGTCAAAAATAGTGCTTCAGAAAATATAACATGTTACTTAAAGTTTGTAATAATAAATGTTGTTGTGCGGATCTGTATTTTGTATAATGTTGTAAATGAAAGCGAAGGAGTTTACTACACTAGACATCGAAGAAGATATGCAGAGTGTTTATTCAACCACAGCTCCAAACATTCCAACGCTAACTGAAAGTGTTCAGGTGTTTCTCATTGACTTTTACTTTTAATTTACAGACATAGGGCTTTTCACATAGCTCATCATAAACGTATAAACCATTAAAAATGCGTAAACTTCATTACAATTAATGGGAATCTAGTATTTTTACGAGCGTATGTATTTACCTATCCAACTTTTTTGTTAGAGGCGGAACGGTGGTGATCAATTTTTGAAAGGGGTGCATGGAACAAAACCGGTTGAAAACCACTGTTATAGCACATATTGATATGTGCTTATAGCATAGCCTTATGGTCGGCACTCTTCCCATTAACCGTTAACTTCAATTTCAACTTGTATATTAGCGAAGACAACAAATCAAGAAGATTTGTTGTCTTCGATATTAGGAAACAAACACTCTTTCAAATCATTCGAAGAAAAAAAAACAAAGCTTGATAAAATTGATTGAACGGAACATAATAAAAAGTTAAGAGCAATCATGAACTTGAAAGAGTTATTTTTTCACAACATGGTGCTAATAAAATACATCTCAAGCAAGTTACGATTGCTTATGTCTCGAGTAGATCGTGCATGGACTTCGTAGGTCGTAGCATAGGCAGGAAAACGTTAATTATAACAATTTGGAATCTGCAATAGTTGCTTCAAGCGTAAATAGAAGCATTAAGTCGATAGTGTGATTTGTCAATACAAACACGTTTGCTATCCCACACGGGTAGATGTTGTATGATTACGCCACATCTAATTAATGTTTGAAGTAATAATCCGACATTTTACTGCAGAACCGCTTGTATACTCCTATACTGTTGCAATTCAATTCATGATGGGTTTTGCGCTTGATTTCGGCTTTGGTTTTAGAAGAGCACTACTGAAAAAAAGTTTATTACTTCTTTTCTAGAGTTAATCAATAATTGATGTATTACAAGCGAATTGTTCTAATATATTAATTTTAAAGCATTTTAGATAGTGAAAGCGAAAAAGTGGCACAATTCACTCCAGACGATGGTACGCAGAATCCAGATGCACATGTATTCCGAAAATTGACAGCTAGTCAAAGAATCTGTTGTCGAATAATTCTTATATTGGTTATATTTAAGCACACTTTGAGTAACATTTGTAATACCTTCAAATTGATAATGATTTCTCTCGTCTTTTCTT
This sequence comes from Ochlerotatus camptorhynchus, assembly GCF_037179485.1. Classification (NCBI taxonomy): domain Eukaryota; kingdom Metazoa; phylum Arthropoda; class Insecta; order Diptera; family Culicidae; genus Ochlerotatus; species Ochlerotatus camptorhynchus. The sequence continues at coordinate 104,207 of NW_027040875.1, forward strand.
CACATTTTTTGACCTAGTTTAAGAAGTGGCACACACCACCATAATATTATGACTATTCATTTGAAATGAAAACCATTTGTAAAGCTGTACAACTATGAAATTTACAATTAACAAAAAGTATTCACCAAATAGTACATAGCTCTGGTCCATTTCTAGGCCAACAGGCGGCGTGAAAGTTTATCTAAATTATTTACTTACCACGTCACATACTATTATACAGTTTAATAGATTCACGAAACAGGTGCAGCCTCGACTAGTGCAATAATCTAATCATATGCGAAATTGAGCAAAACTTCCAACGAAATTATTTCTTTGATATTGAGTCACCTTCATTCCAGATCAACCTACTTAAATCTATGAAGAAGTCACATTTTAGCTTCGCGAGTCACTTTTAATTAAATACATTGTACATGACATTAAATAATACAATAATTATATTTTACACAAGATTTCTTATCCAATAAACATCAAGCCATCCATTCCAAAATTTGCACTGATCTGTCATATTCAAGAAACTACTAGCAAGGTGAGCAAATAATAAACACGGTGATTGTATCACGGTATTATAAAAGAAACCGACAATTAGTGGAATTCACCCATTAGCTCGGACAAAACAGATTCTACAAGTACTATATGATTTACCTATTGGGTATACCCAAAAATGGAGAGACTACACAGATAAAAAGTTGAAGGATAAATATAGGCTCTTTCATGCATCATCAATGTACACTGATAAAATTTCAAAGATTGTTTTTATGTGTCCCACACATGAATTCTGAACTAATTTACAGCTGAAATAACCACACATTAAAAATCCGGAAGATCATAACCGCTAGGACAATTTTATAAATCTTAATTTTTCTCATCAAAAATATATGGAAGCATCACTGCAAACCCGATACAGAAAACAAAATATTCCACGCGGATTATGATTTCAAGCACCTGCGGTGGATTAATTTATTCAGAAAAGGTGAAAATATGCGTTCCTCTTCCTATGCTTCACGGTGAAAATTTCCACCACAAACGAAGTGACAGACGACTTTCTCCGAAGAAATTAATTAAAATAATGTGGTTCTCTGTAATAGAATTTTAGTCCACCTTCCGCCGCTCACCGCCAGGTTCGCTAGTATTTTGTTTTGAATTAATTTAAGTTGGTTTTGTGTGCAATGATCTGGCAACTCGCGTTCCCGCTCGCATTTTCGGGGTGCTGTTTTCTCACTCATCGAAGGAAATTTTAATTAGAGCGAGGGGGACGACTCTATCTACGATGTAGAAAAGATTGTGTTTTGCTGTGGCTAGCTGCACGCACGCTGAGTAGATAGAAGGAAGATTTATGTCGATTTTGAAGATTTCCTGCAAAAAGATGAAGCACGATGCAAGTAGATGCGAGAAATGAAAGATGATTTTTCGAAGATTGATTCGCTAGTGTGCGATTTTTTGAGCATCTAGAATTGAGATTTCGATGTGTCGCCCCCCTCGAATTAGAGTGAGAAAGTAAGGAACAGTCAGCGCGGGAACCGTGCGCGTTGCTATATAGGTACACACTTAATCACGGCTTCCGTGTTCGGTAATTGTTTTTACAGTTTTCGCACTGTAAATCACAAAAATTACCGAACATACAACTATTCTCAATAAAACAACTGACAATCAGTAGCTTACCCATTTATGAGTATTTGATACTCACAAATGAATACTTACTACTTATTTTTGTAGTTGTAATTACTCTTAAATGCACGAAACGAAAATCATTTATTTAATTCATGTGTTTCACTTATACATTTTTGCCAAAGCATCAGCCTTATACATTCCATAAGACAAACCACATAGGTCCTATTAGAATGCATAAAAGGTATGTGTGACCGCTTATACATTTCATTTGACACATGATCTTTATTAACTTTTTGCAAGGCGTCTGCTTATTAGTTGACTTATACAATTTATGAATAATCAGCAATGGAAATTTGCCAAAAGGTATAAGGGGATTTCTATCCGTGTGGGTAGTCCCAGTTTCCCTCGAACATGTTTACTTTTTAGTCATTATTGGGTATTTTGCGGTTACCGTGTATGGCTTTGGTTAGAAGCACGGACTGATGAAATCTGTACCAACAATTGCTGACGACAAGCGTGAGTCATTGATAGTTGAACATCGTTTACAAATGTAATTACAAAAGCAAATGTTAACCTGAAGTGTTCACCCCCAAAAGAAGTGCAGATAACAACGAAAATGCACAATGACATGCTGTTTGACAACAGGCTCTCCCTTTCAATTTTCGTTAGAGAAAAAGAGATAACAGGCGGTACCCCAATAGCATCAACTACTTTTAAGCTAGTACATATGAGTAGATAGTGTTGCCGTGAGGTACACTCGAAAATTTCAAATGTAAGTGCGTCAAATCAAATTTCGAGCCGCTCCATCTGTCACTTCGTTTGTGGTATAACATAGCCAATATGTAACTCAATGGGCACGGTTGATAGCTAATCAAGTTAGCCAATTTTTTCCTCGACGAAAAGAGACAGGACCGATTCAAAAAGTAATCGAGAATAATCATATTGAAAACTTCAAGACCAACAATTGAAATGGCCTTAACTCCATTTTGTAAAAAAAACCTTGTAAGGCAATTTTCTCGCAAACCGAAACCTTCATTCGCAAACCTAAACCACAATCGTGTAGAGGAAAATTTGGTTTGCCTTTGCGGACTTCGGTTCGCGAGAAAATGGCCTTACAAGGTTTGTTTACAAAATGGAGTTAAGGCCATTTCAATTGTTGGTCTTGACTTCTGAAATAACAAACATAGACTGTATCCTGGTTTCTGTACGATCATGCGTAAGAACACCGTGAGAACGAAAGAGTCGACTACATTCCTTCTGCCGTACCTATAGCAACGCGCACGGTTCCCGCGCTGACTGTTCCTTACTTTCTCACTCTAATTAAAATTTCCTCCGATGAGTGAGAAAACAGCACCCCGAAAATGCGAGCGGGAACGCGAGTTGCCAGATCATTGCACACAAAACCAACTTAAATTAATTCAAAACAAAATACTAGCGAACCTGGCGGTGAGCGGCGGAAGGTGGACTAAAATTCTATTACAGAGAACCACATTATTTTAATTAATTTCTTCGGAGAAAGTCGTCTGTCACTTCGTTTGTGGTTTCTACTGGATTCGTCAATTAGAGTAGAATCCACAGAATTTATCAAAACTGAATCTACTAAAAAATGGGCAAAATAAGTTGAAAGCGACGTGTTGACAAATGGACAACATCAAATGGCTTCAGATCGATGTTGTCCGTTTGTCAACTTGTCACTCCCAAACTAGTTTATCCATTTTTGAGTTGGTTCAATTTTCACCATTTGGGTGTGTTCTCCCTTAATTTGGGTGTTTTCTACCTTAATTTGGGAAGTTTTGCAATTGTGTGCATCAAGAAGGGTTTATTGTAAATAAACTATTTTTTCGTGTAAACATTTTGACAGAAGATACTGCTTCAATATTTTTTCACTCCACCTTGCGTATGCACACTTCTTGCAGATCAATAATACTAAGCGCAGTGGAAAACAGGAAAAAATATTTTATACCTAGTTTAAATCTGGAACTAATTGTTAAAAGTGATTGAAATCTGGCACACAAATCAACAAAATACTTCTGGACGATTGTTGAAACACATGCTACTATTTAAAATTGCAAAGAGCCATTGAAAATTTGCTAACATGGATTCGCTTATACCCATTGTCAATAAACTGCAAGATGCGTTCACTCAAATGGGTGTTCACATGCAACTGGATTTACCACAAATTGCCGTGGTGGGTGGACAATCTGCAGGAAAATCGTCCGTTTTGGAGAATTTCGTGGGAAAGTAAGTATGAATAACCTACAGGTTTGATATGCGTCGCGATCTTTGTCGATACAATTATCTTGCACAACAGATCATCCCCTCTGCACAAGACTCCCGTTCTTAATAGCAAGTAGTTCAACGATTTGTCGATTCAGCATTTCCTTCCCGCTACCCAATCGATTTAAGTAGAATCGACTTTTTGTGAAATTCACTTGCAGTCATTCAAGGGCTGGTACGAATTACTCACTGAAAAATCTATGTGGATTCGCTTAGATATATATTCTGAGTCATTCGATGGTTGCAGCCCAGCAAACTGATAAGGTAAAAGCACCAATCATGAACCTTGTATTGTGCTGCGTGCGTTATCTAAAAAGTGTACGTACCATACCATTTTATTTACCAGTTGTCTGCGGTAATCGATTTGAAATACAAAACAAAGTAAAGCTGATATTTGTTGCGTAACTTGTTCTTGTTTGAACCTTGACTTTTTTTTTATCGGTATTTAAAGTAACAGTTTTGTTTTAAACTTTTATTAAAAAAGTCCATGAGCATTGAACACTCCCATACTTCATATAAACTCATATCAATCCCATATGCGTTTTCGTGAGTTTTGAGTTAACAACACTACCAATCAAATTATCATTCTGTTTCTGTTCTTGGCATACATCACGTCAAATTAACAACATACTTAACCCATACAGAAATTGAATTCCTGAGAGATTAATTACTTCTAGTTCTGTTTTTTTAGTTCTTAAATTTTCGCCTGAAACAGTCGACTATCTATAATTCGATGGAAGGCTACTTCGACAACTTTGCCCATACAATTTTCCAACATTTACCTCTTAAACTCGATATCCTTCGTAACTCAATGGATCCTTCAATATCGAGTTAGGGAGAGTTAATTGTATAATAAAATATGCAAACCTTACTGTATATTATGCAACTGATTTCAACAAGAACTTATTTATTAAGCACAAGAAAAACCGCGAATAACCTTCTCGAAATCAATCGACAAAATCATTAAGCGAGATTGTCCCATTGTAAATATGTAGCAAATGATTTTTTTTGTAAAGTTGCTTCAAAAATCTACTTTCATTCGATGCACATATCATCAGGAACAACTTTAAAAACAACAAAGCTAAGCATTACGCGTGACATTTTTTTTTCTGAACTCAGGAGTTTTCTTATAAAATTGCCCTGCTCTCGGGGTATCTTTGATAATACGGGTAACTTTGATAGTAGAATATAATGACTAAATTTAAATTCTGCACTATTTTCCAATTGAAAACATTGGTTCCATTTTGTAGCTTATGTCTGTACCGTATAGAGTTTTTATATATTGCAAATTCACAGAAATCTTGGCATGCATTGAAAATGCACAAAGAAGAAGAAAAAACAACCGCAGCTGTCGAATATTCCAAAAATGTATAGACGCAACCACATTTCCGTAATAGAAATGTAGACTACAAAAATCACAACCGGAAATTAAATATCATTAACCGAAGGCTCAATTGAAGCCGGAATGAACTGGTTGATGTTTTCGACATGATTGGCTGGATTATCAGTAGATTATCACTCAGGCTGTGCCGGAAGCACCTGACAACCTACGATCTACGAAACAACTGTGAAGAGAGGTGCCACCATGGAATGAAGTAGTATAGTGGTCCTTAGGTTCACCGAAAATAGTGTTCATGTAGCTTCCATTGGAAACACATGATTTTCATCCATAATCAAAATTAATGAAAATCATCTGAATTTAACATAACATTTATGCGATCACATTAATTTTATATGATTTTTTTATATGAATTTCATGGACCTCATAATATCCATGTGATTTTGTGGTGGGATTTGCTGCTATGTGATCACAGGAAAGCTATGTGAAAACCACATGGATTTCATCCATTAGATATGTGATACATGTTTTGAGTGTTGGTCGGAGGATCATGTATATTTGCGATGGCAGGCAGTTTTCAGTTATATTTACAATTAATATAGCTTCAGTTTTCTACACTTTCCTTGCGAACTTCCATCTAACTTGTTATTGTTAAAATGTATTTCTGATATTGGCATCACAAATGTAATGCTGTCTTCTTATTGCTTATGATGTTTCTGATTGAATACTTATTCAAAGTTTCATATTTCTTGAACTAGATTGGTTGAGTTGCACGCATAATTTTTCAACATTAATCGAGTATTATCAAAGTACCACCAAAACAAAAAAATACTGATGCTCGGTCACATGACAACAACAAAAATAGTGCAAATTCAATAATTTTTGTCAAACATATTACTAACGAATTGACTCTAGGATCCTCAGTACTTGTTTAAAAAAATAAAAATTGAAAAACATTAATTGTTGTAAAAAATATTAAGAATATACTTCAAAAAACTATCAAAGTTACCCCGTTTTACGGTACCTTTTTTATACAAGTGCGTATGAAGAGTTGGTATTGTCAGTAAACATCCTATATTTTTGATAACTGCACATTCGTACCTTTCAACAATGATCCTAGGATGCAACGTTCCAAAGATGATTTAGAAATAATCAATAACAATCGTGAACTTTATGAAAAGGTGCCGACCGAAAAAAAATCCTCTCTTTGTAATAGGAATTTGCAATAATCAATAACCCTTTTTTTGTTACGTATGTTACATTTTTCAATTAATGTTTCAACCTAGTGCTGGTATTTTGTTTTGGTAAACCAAGGAATATAATCGTTTAAAACTCAAAAATATTATTTAAAAACAAAATCCTGCTATGGGTGCTTGTCTTCCCGGCCAGGGGTACTTATCTTGCCCCGGGGTGTCTGAGACTCGGTCTGAGACTTGTGTTAGAAAGTTACTTTTTTAGTTTATTTTTTTTTAATCCAAAATTTATTTCATTAAATTATATCAATGCGTAGGTGCTAGAACAGACATGAAAGATCTAGGGTCGACAATGACTGACTGTATTAATTGCAATTAGAGGAAGGAGGGGCATATTGAACACAGTGAGATTCCTGTGCCTTCGCTTTTTATGGTTTGAAACAAAATAATTAGTCAATAATCATTGCAATGGTGATATTGAACCTACCACCAATTAATTTTATTTGAACAATTAGAAGTTTGGAACTGGAGTGCTGGATCCTCATTATGTCCCCTTACTCCTATTACATATAAAAATGATGTCAACCTTAGGGTGGCCATCTTGCCCCGTCTACCCCTACTTATCGTATCAAAATGTACAATTCTGTAGGAGATCTTTTTTAAGATGAATATTTACAAAGATTATGGAAGTTTTGATTTCGGGGGTTTGAGTGTCACCCCTAAAATCTACGCACCAATGTCATAGATAAGGGATCTGGTTATTATATGACGCCTCTCGTTATTATGCAACGATGAGTGTAACTGCAGACTCTACGTTTCTTAAGAACAGCGGGAGAATAAACCTGTTATCCATGACATTGCCGCACCTCATTTCTACACTAGTGAACGGGCGTACATCTGACCGGATGAGCGTTTCTTATGCTCAATGCTCTGTATTAAGTCCAACTCTGAATAACGTCTTCTGAGCTACTGTCAGATATGCCGCAACGGATCAGATCCCGATGTTAAAATTATCCAAATCAAACATCTTTTCGGGACGATTGTAAAGTTACGTCCGCAACATTTTCAGATGTTTTAGCCCCTCGTATGCTACTAAGACAAACTTACGTCAATCACCGACGAGCATTGATTGCATGACTTCCAAACCTGTAATCTATCGAACCCATCAACACATGAACCGCGATCAACGGCTTTACTGCCTGAAGGAAGACGTGAACAGTGAAATTTTCGCCTCTAAACAGACACACTGTGGAGAGAAAGCGGTCACACTTAACACTTAACAAACGGCGTTGTCGTGTAGGACATTTGATATCAACATGACTTCTTCTTCTTCGCATTTCAAGCTTATATTAGCTTATTGCGTGCTCTCAACTTAGTGTTCTAGATGCACTTCCACAGTTATTAATTGAGAGCTTTCGATGCCTGTACCATTTTTGCATTGGTATAATTGTGTGGCAAGTCCAATCATACTTCTATGCCCAGGGATGTCGAGAAATTTTCCAACCCGAAAAATTCCTAGACCGGACCGGGAATTGAACCCAGCCACCTCCAGCATGGTCTTGCTTTGTAGCTGCGCCTTTACCGACTGAGCTAAGGGAGGCCCCGTGAGGCCCCAACATGAAGGTATCCTATATTACGTAATGAAATTTCACGAACACTGAAAGTCACCAAATTAAACAATCCTGTCTCCATGGAGTGACGACGATAACTTGGCCTAACATACTCTCAGCACCCGAGACGCACCGTAGAAAGCCTGTTGAAAGCTCCCAATAACCCCAATTCAGTCCTGCGTACTGCCGCCTTCGTTCATCATAGTCGTCTCGGACCTGAGGTTGGCGGTGAAAAGGGAGTCTTCCACCACGCTTGCTCAGGCAAATATGTCAATTATTTGTGTTCGCCGTTGTGTGATGAGTTTTCCCGCATCCAGTTACTCCCAGTTTAGCCTCGAGGCTAAACGATGCGTCTTCCTTATCCTCGAATGGTCCATCTGTTCATCCGGAACGCACCGTAGATGTTTCCACGATCTCCAAGAATAATGCACCAGGACACACCGTAGAAAGCATTTTGGGAGTCTCCAGCTCCTCTAGCACAGTCGCGCCTATTGCTGCCTGCGTTCATTCAAGTCTTCCTGGCCCTGAGTCTTGATGTGGGGTGATGGTCTCCTACATAAGGCAAGTACTACTGTAATTGTGAGCTTTCGGAGCCTGATGTTGATCCGAATTTCAGTGCCAAAGAAACTACATCTGTCAGTTGGTTTCCCGGAGCCTCCTCTACTAGCCGGATGCCGGGATGCACTTTTGTCGCTCGCCTCGAAGCCCCTTTTCCACTCTCCGCATTCGAACCCTTGTGCAAAAGTGCATCCCGGCATCCGGCTAGTAGAGGAGGCTAGCGACCAGCAGACATCTCGGTCCTGCCGTTGAGTCGAGAAACGATTTCTCTGCCTCAGCCAGCACTCAGCATAGTCGTCTCGGTCCTGAGTGTAGATGTAGGTCGGGGGTTTTCCAAACAGCTATTACTGGCAAGTATATTGACGATTCAGTCTCTCCTTTGCCTGGTAGCGGTTCAACTGTGTTTCCGGTCCTGCGACCTCAGCACTAGCCACATCATGTTCATGCATCCATCCTGCTAACCGCCAGCATGAGATATCCGTATACTACCAGAACGTCGGTGGTATCAACTGTAATGTCGACGATTTTCGACATCATTGTTCTCACGGAGACATGGTTGGATTCACGCACGCTCTCTCGTCAGGTATTCGGCGACGATTACGAAGTTTTCCGTTGCGATAGGAATGCTACTAATAGCCGGAAAGTTGAAGGTGGAGGTGTTTTAGTGGCTGCAAATTCTAGGTTTAAATCGAGGTTACTAGAAAATAATGCTCTTGGATATTCTTAGAGCAGGTGTGGACGTCGATCAAACTGGGCGATCGTACCTTGTTTCTATGTGCGATGTGCTTTGCTCCCGACCGTAAACGCGAGCGTGACCTCATAGAAACCCATTGCCAATCGGTTTTCTCTGTTTTGGATACCGCTAAAGCAACCGATGAAATTATTGTGTTTGGTGACTTCAATCTCCCGGGGATTTCATGGAAAAAATATTCGCAACGGCTTCCTCTATCCTGATATGGATATTCCAACGTTTTGCTCCTTCTGGACAATTGCAACTCAGCCACTCTTTTTCAAATCACTCATGTTATTAACCCGAACAACCGCAGTTTGGATCTTTGTTTTGTAACCGCCCAGGACATAGCTGCTTTCCTATGCGAGACGCCCACTCCTCTGGTGAGACTGGATCGGCACCTTCCGCCGCTACTGGTGACGTTAAGTACTAAGCTGATGCATGATTTTAATATTTCACCTGCCACCTTTTCCTACGATTTTCGGAACGCCGACCATGGTTGTATCGCCTAGTTACTCTAGTTAGATTGGGACGACTTATTGAACACCGTTATCAAACTATTTCCAATGTCTTGGTATAAGGGAAATGGATGTAATGTCGGCATAAATCCCCCTAATTTGGGCCCATACATAAATTCAGCAATCGACTAAATTTTCAATAGCTATCAAAATATCCATTAGTACTGTTCATCTAGATAAAATTGATAAATAGCAGATTTTTAACGATGGGCACAATCTTAGATCCATAGGCCAACGTTAGATTCATTTCCCCTATATCATTGACACACACGTTCCGAAAAAGATTCAAAGATCGGATCATTCATCAAAGATTCACCATGGCATACGAGCGAATTTCGTCGACTGAAATCCAGAAAGAGAGCCGCTCTTAAGAAATTCACCAAGCACCGCACACTATTCCTTCAACGTCACTATGTCAGGATCAATCACGAATACAAACGAGTTGCGAAACAGTGCTTTCTTCAGTATCGAGGTGGATTGCAGAGAAAGCTTAAGTCACGTCCCAAGCAGTTTGTCACGTCCCAGAAAGTTTGTCAACGACAAAGTCATGAAGCTGGTCTGCCGTCGTCTATGATACATAATAGTAACGTGGCTTCATCTTCACGGACGTGAGACTGAGTGACAAATATGTCCGACTGGCTGCCAGTTACGTACCACTCCATGAGCAGAATTGACATCAATCCCGAGATGTTTTCCAGGGCTTCCTCGAAACTCAATTCGTCGTGACGGAATTCCATCGGTGTTCCTCAAAACGCACTTGAACAGTTTGCTGTCTCCACTGCTGCACGTTTTTCAACGGTTCGTGGACGTTGGCGTTTTCCCATCCTGTTGGAAGCTAGCACATGTTTCCACTGCACAAGAAGGGCTACAAACAGGACGTTGGCAACTACCGTGACATCACTTTGCTTAACGCTGTTGCTAAATTGTTCGAACTCGTTGTTATGGAACCATTACTCGCTCACTGTAAGCCGTACATTAGTATCGACCAGCATGGTTTCATGGCTGGTCGCTCCACTGCCACTAACTTGCTGTGCCTTACTTTCTACATCTCTAACAGTATGTCGGATCGTGCTCAGACGGATCTCATTTAAATTGACTTAGCTGCTGCCTTCGATAAATTGAATCACCGCATATCAATCGCAAAGCTGGACAGGCTCGATATCCACGGCTGCCTTTTGCTATGGTTTCAGTCGTACCTCACCGATGGCTATCTTATAGTACGTTCAGACTACAGAGTTATAACATGTTATAGCGCTATCTTGATGGTCGTTTCTGTGTTGCAATTATTTGACAACCGTTATAACATGTTATAACTCTCCAGTCTGGACACCGTTTAACAGAGATCGAGAGATGATAGTTTGTTATTGTTGTGCGCAGTGTATTCACTATCTGTTCCTGTTGCTAAAATGTTCTCTTACTTTTTTCAGGGACTTTCTTCCTAGAGGGTCTGGCATTGTTACCCGACGACCACTGATATTACAACTTATCAATGGAACTGTCGGTAAGTGTGCCATATATTTTACTCAACTATGATTGTTAATACACTGTTCAATGATTATTTAAATGTAGAATATGGAGAGTTTCTTCATCTAAAGGGTAGGAAACTTACTAACTTTGATGAAATTAGACAAGAAATTGAAGCGGAGACCGATCGAGTAACAGGAAGCAACAAAGGTATTTCGAACATTCCAATCAACCTTCGAGTGTATTCTCCGCATGGTAAGTGGTGGCGTAGAAAATAATCGTTGAAATGTCTTCACAACCTGTCATCTGTTTTCTAGTTTTGAACCTTACTCTTATTGATCTGCCTGGCTTGACTAAAGTGCCCATCGGAGATCAGCCGCCAGATATCGAAAACCAAATTAAAGGAATGATTTTCCAATTCATTCGGAAGGAGACTTGCCTAGTTTTGGCTGTCACTCCAGCCAACACGGATTTGGCTAATTCAGATGCCCTTAAGCTAGCAAAAGAAGTGGACCCGCAAGGTGTGCGAACAATTGGTGTTATCACGAAGTTAGATTTGATGGATGAGGGCACGGATGCTCGCGATATATTGGAAAATAAACTACTACCATTGCGCCGTGGTTACATTGGTGTAGTGAATCGTTCACAAAAGGATATTGAAGGTCGGAAGGATATAGTTGCAGCGCTTGCCGCCGAACGTAAATTTTTCCTCAGTCATCCGAGCTATAGACATATTGCTGATCGATTAGGAACACCATACTTGCAAAAAGTTTTAAATCAGCAACTGACTAATCATATCCGAGATACACTACCCGGATTGCGAGATCGTTTGCAAAAGCAATATCTGACCTTGGAAAAAGATGTCGAGCAATTTAAACATTTTCGACCTGATGACCCCAGCATCAAAACAAAGGCTATGTTGCAGTAAGTAGAAGCATTTTTCAAACATTTCACGCAATATTCATCACACTGCAATTATCGTTTTCAGAATGATACAGCAACTGCAGTCTGACTTCGAACGAACCATCGAAGGCTCTGGATCAGCTCTAGTCAATACCAATGAGTTGTCCGGCGGAGCTAAGATCAATAGGATATTCCACGAGCGATTGCGGTTTGAAATCGTAAAGATGTCATGCGACGAGAAGGAGTTGCGAAGGGAAATTTCATTCGCAATTCGTAACATCCACGGTATTCGAGTAGGATTGTTCACACCGGACATGGCTTTTGAAGCGATCGTAAAGAAACAAATTTCACAACTGAAAGAGCCTATCCTGAAATGTATCGATTTGGCAGTGCAGGAACTGTCCAATGTCGTGAGAATATGCACAGATAAGGTTAGTAGCATTCATTGATGTTTCTCTATTATTGCCTTTCATTACATTACATTTCATTACATTCAAGAATTGTATTATTTCTTCCGTAAACTTTAATACGGCATAAATGTGTTAAATAATAGCGACTAATACTAAACTATTAGATCTACAGCGAAAAACCACATTGCGTAACCTGACACCCCGCTGAAACAAGTAAAATAAAGCATAAATGAAAAATTACTTCTTCCGTTCACAGATGGCACGTTACCCTAGACTCAGAGATGAAACAGAACGCATCATAACAACTCACATAAGAAATTGCGAACAACGAGCCAAAGAGCAGCTGCTGCTGATGATTGACTACGAACTTGCGTACATGAATACGAATCATGAGGATTTCATCGGATTCGCAAAGTAATTTAGATAATTTAATTAAATCGAACAGAGGTGCTAAGTCCATTCTCCTTTAACAGCGCTCAAAACAAGACGGAAAATACTGCGAAAACAGGCACGCGAAGTCTTGGAAATCAAGTGATACGTAAAGGACACATGTGCATTCAAAATCTAGGAATAATGAAAGGTATGAATCTTCATCTGGACTATTGTTTAAAGTTTATGTATACCCAAAGCAATTCATTTGGGTTTTTTTTTACAATCGAACCGAAGGGTGTCAACATTTTATGAAATTTTGCCCACATATAGAGTTTATGATTTTATGAACGAAAATCAAAAAAATCGGGATGGGTAATTTTTCCGGAAGATTTTATTCAAAATTTTCGGATTTTCTCGGGCATCACGTACTAATTTAAAACTCATGAACCAAGCATCACATTTAGAAAGTGCGTAATGTAGTGAAATGATAAGGAAATTATAAACATTTCATAACAAAATATAATCTGAACTATGTTTTCCACGAAAATTTTCACGGTGGAGGAAAATCAGGAAAAATCTTTTTTTCTTCAATTCGTTTATTTGATAGGTTCAAATGTCGTAAAAACAACTCAACAAAGTGAACAAAAAAAAAAGACATTGATAACAAAAAAAAAATGTTCAAAAAAATAGATATTATTATGAGTTCTTCTTCCTGGGCGGCGACTTGATTTTGGTTTTCGCTCGTGCTCGCAACATACTGCTTTCTTACATCATCCTCTGTTCCTCCTCCTCTCTATTTCGTTGTATCTGCCATAATTCTCGAGGTTTCTCTTCTCATAGACCTCATTGTTCGCGTACTTGAACTCATTTGTTCTCCGTTTTTCTCCTCGGCCATCAGAGACGCGACATCCATTACGACCACATTTTCCTCCAGCTCTTCTCCGTTCCTGGTCGTTGTTGTTCAAAGACGCACCTTCCGCCATTACACCAGCATACGTACTACTGCCACCGCTGTTGCTGGTTTCCTTCGTCCTGATGTTGCTTCTTTGGTTCCTTCACATCCTTCCGCTTGGGCAGTATTTTAACTACGAAGCGGACTAGATTACAAGGAGGACATGTATCTCGAATAACTATATGGAGGTATACTTCTTAGATGCAAAGAGAAACACGTCTACTTCAGTTCACGTGCAACTAAAAACTCATCATTTTATTTTCAGCTTCGAGCGGTACACACCAAAATATCCTTTCTATTCTCTTTTTCTCTTTTACTCATTTTGATCTTGTTTCGTGAGTGCTTGCTCTTCTGCACGGCCACAACAACTCCTCCCTTATTTAAGAAAAAACATTATTCGACATTTTTTTCCTTTTAAATATACATAAACAAGAAGCTGTTCAATCAATACAGTAATTGAAAATCGAAGGAATATAGCTGAATTCAAATTATTCGATAAAGAAATAGATTCATAAAAAAAACCTTTCAAATCACCTTAATCGATTTTTTTTTGTTTATTACTTTATTTGTACAGGCTCAATTGAATAAACTTTACAGAGTCAAGTTATCATTTTCTTTATACATTATAAATGTCTTAAATCTAAAATTAAAGGGTTTTACCCGATTACTCGCGGTTTTCTCGAGGTTAGTGGATGACAATTGTTTAGATCGGGAGAGGGAAAAGGAGATTTGTTATATGATTTATGATTAAATTTTTTTTCACTATTTCTAAAACATATACTTAATCCTATTGACGTCATCGACTTCTACTTAATAGTACACAAAATCTCGTTTTCTCTTCTTCTTGGAATTTCTATTTGATCTTCTGACTACCAGTGGACTCTGGTTAACTTCTGTAACAGGATTATCGATTGGATTCTCTTCTCCGTAGATTAATGAATCCGCAGAGAATCCATAAAAATCGAGTTCAGAGTCAGAGACCCCTCCGACATCCTCAATGTATTCTTCTCTTCTTCGTTTACTGGTGCGGTGCCGTTCATTCTCTCTACGGAAAACAAAAGTAGGACTAATTTTCCGGCGAGAATCTTCTGAAATTTGTCGGAGACGAGCCAGCCAACGGCTAAAAGTCTCCTTAATAAAGATATAAAAAAAAAAAAAAAATCTGAAATTTTGAACTGTTGCTTGTGTGCCGAGATCAGTCTGCCACCGAGCGAGATCTGAAAAACATTCATAGAAATTCTTTTTAGAAATTTAGCCGGCAGCCATCGCTTTACGTCAGTTTTGTTAGCGTTTTTGTAGTAAATCAGATCACCGCACTTAAGATTAACAAACTGATCGTTAAAGTTGTCAGTGGTTGTGAAATCAGTGGAAGGAGGATCATCATGCATTTTAGTAAAATTGTGTTTGTAGCTAGCCTTGGGGTTGATCAAATCCAATAGTGTTTTGGGTTTGTATGAAAAGAGTCTCTCAGATGGAAAATTACTCCCATCTTCTAAACAAGTATTTCTGTAGTTTAGCAGAAAGTAAGATATCTGCAAATTCGTATCCAATCTTTTCACCTCTGGATCTAAAAGGAATTTCTTGAAGACATCCTTCACCAAACGAACCATGCGCTCGGCCTGTCCGTTACTTTGTGGATGATACGGCGGGCTCTTCATCACTTTCACCCCTTGTTTTTCAAAAAATTCCTCAAAATCGAAGGAGTTAAAAGGAGGTCCTCCATCCGTGACTAGAACATCCGGTAGCCCATATCTTGCAAAAGTGTTGAGAAATACTTTGATGGTGTGTTTGTCCCTGGACTTTGGCAAAACCTAGAGGTAGTTTAATTAGGCTACCAGGCCCCAGGGCTGATCTGGATCTTTACCACATTGGAAAGATACAAACTAGTGTTGCCAGATCAGTGTTGATGCTTACCAAAAGTGCATTTGAACCCGCTTATAATAGCATATTAACAGAATAATCATCGCCATACATTGTTTATTGATCTGATGCTGGATTTAGTCACAGTAGAAATCATCCGTATCTTTTTTTTTTTTTTTTTTGTTAATAAATCCTTTATTGAATTGAATTTATTTTTATGGGTATGCACGTTTGGAAAGTATCATCACAAAGATTCTTGTGGGCGGGAAGCGTTGTTTTTGTTTTTTTTTATCTATTTATAGAGTCACTTCTTAGAAATACGAAGCGAAAGACAAATCAAGAAATAAACACAAGACCTTCAAGAAAAAAAACTTCGTGTTGTTAAGTCTGGAAATATTGATGTTTCATTCAAAACGTCAAGTATTTCAAGAATATCGGGTGAGACCAATCTAATTGTTTTTAATCTTATTTTTGTGTAGTAGAATATTCAATTGAACCGCTCCGGGTTATTCTGATGCTGTTTGATCTTTTAAGCATTTTTCCTAAATTTTGGGATACAAGGGTTTAAAAATTATACAAAATATTTACAGGTATTGCAAAACATGGTCCTCTGTACGTTTACTTTCCAACTTTTATCACTTCCTTATCACCGTGTAGTGACACCCGTAATAAAGCCCAATGTGATATACTATTTTGATGTTTTAAAATAAGCTTTCTTCTTCTTCTTCTTCTTCGCATTTCAAGCTTATTGTATATCGAATATTAGCTTATTGCGTGCTCTCAACTTAGTGTTCTAGATGCACTTCCACAGTTATTAATTGAGAGTCAGTACCATTTTTGTATTGGTATAATTGTGTGGCAAGTCCAATCATACTTCTATACCCAGGGAAGTCGAGAAATTTTCCAACCCGAGAAATTCCTAGACCGGACCGGGAATTGAATCCAGCCACCTCCAGCATGGTCTTGCTTTGTAGCTGCGCCTTTACCGGCTGAGCTAAGGGATAAATATGCTTTAATAACCTTTTTTATTTGAGCATTGGTTACCTATACAATAGCAATATTCAAATTTGCTTTTAATAAATTATATTATGTAGATTCAAAAATCTGGCCTTGAATGGGCAAAATGAATGCTATCAATTTTTATAAGGGTAACAATACCTTAAATTCATTCCATAAACAACAATACAACGAAATTGAGCAAGTTAGTGATGATAGTTTAACATAAAGCACAGTAAAGACTAAGAGATGGCTAAAAATCTCTATAATAAAGGAAAAAAAGCGCAGTAAAGACTAACGTTAAAAGATAAAACATGTAGGAAAAAATTTCTAGGTTCAAGTTAAATTTAATTAAACTTATTGACAGGTTGTATTATTTTAATGAACTTTGAAAAAAAAAATAACTTCAACTATAGGGACTTTACAGTAGTTACCTAATTTTCGACAAAAAGTCTATTTATGCCTGAACGATAATACTGGTGCTCTTTTTGCCCCTTAGGACTGCCCATTTTCCCAATAAGTAGTAAATTGTGCCTGAAAAAATTAAATTTTTTTTCCAACTTTTATCTACTTTTAACTGTATGATTGTTCTTCAAGCATAGGTCAACCCTTGAAGGGTCTATAGAAATATAGAAGAAAAATTCTCGCAAGAATTGTGTAATTTTATTCGAGTTTCGTTAGGGTGCCCCACTTTCCTCTACCTCTGCTGTCTTTCCATTCGTATAATGGAAAATTAAATCTCCAAGTGAAAAGTTCATACATGGAGCATCAATTTTTCGGAAATGAACTTTATGCAAAGTCCTTTCCTCCCCTTATCAATCCGATAAGTAGCTTCCTTTTGAACCGGGTACGCATCTAGTGATTTCACGAAATTGACAATTTCGCCAATGTTTGGTTTTCACTTCGATTGTTGATGCTGAACTTGATGGTATTCTTTATTTCACACACATCGCTTCTAACGGCAGCCACAAAAGCGACCGAGCTATTGGCAATCAACAAAGCGTCAATAGTGTTATGAGCACAACTGTCGTGCCACCTTATACTCATTCATCTTGGTTGGTGGCAACACTTTGAGAAGAGGAAACAAAAAGGTGCTGTAGGTGCCATTTTCATTCGTGGTCGAACATTCGAAGTGTTAACATCGTTTTTTGAATAAAGTTTCTTTTTATCGTTTGTGAACGAACTAAACCTCTGACCAATAGGTTATGGGCCCAGTTAATCGTGGAAAGTGTCGAGTTTTGCGGTTCATCGTTGCGGAAAAAGTGGATTTTGCGAAGTAAACAAGTCGGGAGTGAACGTGTTCGTGCCTGCACAAAACAAGATGGCGGAATCACACATCTCGATTGAGAAGCTGAGCGACCAGAACTACACAATCTGGAAGTTCAAAATGCAGCTTCTAATGTCCCGTGAAAAAGTGCTTAAAGTTGTGTCGGAGCCGACCCTAATAAAAATAACCATAAAAGAGAGCTTAACGACGTATTCGGGGTATCATCCAAAACATTTGTGGGATAGTTTACCCATCCGGGATACAGTTCATTTATGGTATTTGTTTATTAGGGGAAACAAACGGCGCCGGTGGTGTAGTGGTAAGCGTGATTACCTATCACTCCAGCAGGCCTGGGTTTAATCCCAGTCGGCGCCGCCGGGATGTTCTGAGGCATAACATCTCTGATCACGCCTTCCTTCGGATGGGAAGTAAAGCCGTTGGTCCCCGGTTCATGAGTTGATGGGTCGATAGGTAGGGTCCAGGTGTGGGAGCTGCCTTCCTGGCACGTCGGTAGCATTGGTGCTCAGCACGGAAAACAAGATCGACGAAAAAACAAACCAAAGGAAAAAAAAATATTAGGGGAAACCTGCGGAACATGATGCTGTGTGGCTCGCAAACGACGAAAAGGCGAGGGCGCTGCTCGGTCTGGAACTGGAAGACAGCCAGCTTATTCACGTGATGCAGACCACTACGACGAAGGAAATGTGAGACGCTCTTAAGGGATACCATGAGCGGTCATCTCTTTCGAGTAAAATCCACGTCATGCGCCAGATGTTTGCTCCGGAGGGTGGCAACATGGGAGAGCACCTGAAGGAGCTCATGTCGTTGCGGCTTCGACTGATCGCACTTGGTGAAGAAATGAAGGATCCGTCGTTCGTAGCCTTGATGCTGTCGAGCCTGCCGAAATCATACGATGGCTTGATCGTGGCGTTGGAGATTTGACCAGATGCAGACCTCACGGTCGACTTCGTCAAAGGGAAACTGTTGGATGAAGGCCGACGTCGAGCGCAGGAAGGTGTAGAAGAAGAAAAAGCACTGGTGTCGAGTGGAGGTAGTGAGAAGAGTAGATTTAAAAGTGAAAAGAAAAATGAGGGTCATTTTCGGCGAGACTGCCGGAAGTTGGTGGCTGACAGGAAGGAAAAAGCAGCTTGTGAAAAGGCAAACGAGGCCGTTGAAGCAGAAGATAGTGTGGATCTGTGTTTGTTTGTTGGGAGAGCTGAAGAAGCCGGGTTGTGGTACTTAGACTCTGGTGCCACTTCTCATATGACAAACGACGCATCTATCCTGGAGAAGCTGGACAAATCGAAGCAATCAGCAATCTGGTTGATGCAGGAAGTAGCAAGCTTGTGTCCGTGAACGGAAATGGTGTTTGGATGTACGTTTCGCTGGACAACGTGTACCATGTGCCGTCGCTCGCAACAAACCTACTTTCGGTGAGTAAAATTACTGATTTGGGGTTTCAAGTTTCGTTCGATAAGACTGGGTGCAGAGTCCTGAAAGACGAAAATGTGCTGTTAGTGGGTTAACGTAAGGGTGGCCTATATCACCTGCAGCGGTTTCCGGAGCAAGCCAAGTTAGCGGATTCGAATCATGGAGTTTCCTGTTTACATCTGTGGCATCGGCTTGGGCACCGTGACATGGAGGCGGTAATGAAGATTGTGCGGCATGATTTGGGAAACGGTTGAAAAGTCGATCGTTGTGACATAAAGTCTGTTTGCGAATCCTGCTGTGAGGGCAAATTGAGCCGTGATTCATTTCCGAAAGTTTCATCTTCGAGAGCTTCAGTCGTTAGTGCTTTGGTGCACACGGACTTGGGCGGACCCATGGAGGTGCCAACAGCGCGCGGTAGTCGATTCTTCATGACAATGGTGGATGACTATAGTCGTTATACGGTTATCTTACCTGTTGCATAAGAAGTCGGAGGCCGAGGAGAAAATTCGCGAGTACATATTGTGCTTCAGTACGCAACCAGTTTGGGCACTATCCTATCAGATCGGATGGTGGCGGAGAGTATGGCAGTAAGTCTCTGCAGAAGTATTTTGCTGATCATGGAATAGTGCATCAACGGACGGCTCCATATTCACCTCAACAGAATGGGGTGGCCGAACGCAAAAATCGGTACCTCGTTGAGATGATGCGGTGCATGTTGGCGGATTCAAAGATGGAAAAGCTGTTTTGGGGCGAGGCGATTTAGCTACCTGTAAAATCGCTTGCCTTCGTCTTCGGTAGAGTCTTCGCCTTACGAGCAGTGGTACCGTTACAAATGATGCCGAGGAAATTGTTGGCGAAATAAATGATACCGATCTTTATGCAACGCAGTACGACAGCGCGACAGATGAGGAACCATCGTTCCGAGATTTTCCTATGGATGAAATCGCACGCAGATCCGGTCGTCCGAACAAAGGAATCGCGCCGGTTGATTGAAGAGGCCTATGCAACGGGTACTGTACAGACTGCAGTTGAACCCAGGAATCTGAAGGAAGCATTAACCTGTAAGGAAAACGCAGAATGGAGAGCAGCAATGGTGAACAAGTTTAAATCACATGCGGAGAATGGCACTTGGGAGCTGATGGAGTTACCTGCAGGACGGAAGTTGGTAGGGTGCCGCTGGGTCTTCAAATTGAAGTGGAACGCAGCTGGGGAGGTGACCAAACACAAGGCGCGCCTGGTGGCTTAAGGCTGTCCGCAGCGGTTCGGCGAGGATTACGATGAAGTTTTCGCTCCCGTCACGAGCAATACGACTCTTCGCATGATGCTTGCTCTAGCTTCGAAGAAGAAAATGACACTTAAGCAAGTTCTCAGGAATGCTGGGACTGTCATCGAATGGTGGCACTATACGTTGAGGAGGAGTGTTATGAGTACAACTGCCGTGCCACATTACTCATTCATCTTGGTTGGTGGCAACACTGTGAGAAGAGGAAGCAAAAAGGTGCTGTAGGTGCCATTTTCATTCGTGGTCGAACCTCTGACCAATAAATAGTGGTTATCGAATAACAGGCTATCGCGTGATCCACACAAAAAACAAAATCAACTGCTGCTTACAACTAAAAGCGAACTGTCAGGACAATGAATCATTTGTCTAATGATTTTTTTCATGCTTCAAAACTCCTTACTGGTGAGTATTTCAGCGTGGTGATTTGGAATAAATTTAGAGACAATTTTTTTTATTATAAGTATTTTTTTTCGGGAATATGGCATCCGGGGTAATGGCGTTCGGGAAATCGACATTCGGGGTAATGTAGCACAATCTCTGACAGCAACATTTATGATGAATGTTTAGCACATTAAAGTGGATAGTATTGGAACATCACTGTATTCACAATTTATATCTCAAATCTCATGAATTGATTACCTTTTCCAGGTGGTTCCAGGCCGTACTGGTTTGTTTTAACATCGGAAAGTATTTCTTGGTTTAAGGATGAAGATGAAAAGGAGAAGAAGTATATGCTACCACTTGATGGACTCAAACTGAGAGACATTGAACAAGGCTTCATGTCTCGACGCCATACTTTTGCCCTTTTCAACCCTGAAGGTCGCAACGTGTACAAGGTAACTAACGAACTTGTGTTGTCAGATTTTTGTTGCTAATAATAATGTTTCAATTGCACAGGATTACAAACAACTGGAACTGTCGTGTGAAAGCACCGATGATGTCGATTCTTGGAAGGCATCATTTTTACGAGCTGGTGTTTATCCAGAAAAAGATTCGTCTGCTAACGGCGAGGATGTAAGTATTATACCAAAAACATCCAAAGGAAAGAAACGGGGAGGTAATTTCCAAACTGTCGAATTGGCCTATCAATACAATTGATGATAAGACAAATCTTAATGATAAAATCGAGATCATGGATTTCTCAATGGAATAAAACTAAGCAGAAGTGGAAGTGCGAACGAATCAGTGTATCAAAAAGTGGGAGAAAATTTGTGTTCACTAAGCGATGCTTGTGGATGCATTTCACACGGGTTTTCTATGGGCAGTCACATCATCAAAGTATGCTGCACATGTAAACTATAGGCAAAGCTTGCCTTCTAGTTGCGCTAGTGTTCACAAAAATAATAAGGAGCCACTTTTGAATCCGAAGTTCCATTTCTGTTCTGTGTAGGTAGGCTTGATGGAGCCTCGTGGAGCCTCACTCGCATTATTCCACCGGTCCATACAGCTTGTTAGCGAAGTGGGAATAAAACGGGAGTGAGGATTCTTTCACACGCTCCTCTCTCGGGGAGTTTTTGTTTACTTCTTCTAAATTTCTGCCGCCATTTACTCGAGGTGTGGGCCACCTAAACTCGAAGTGCGAGTTTGAGGAGTTTCATCAAGTCTGTCTACAAGTACCGTGACATGCCATATTACCGTGGGGTTAAGAACACTTCAAGTTTAAATCAGTTAGCAAAACATGAATTTGCAGTGATTCAGGGTTGCTTCCGCTCACTTCGTTATAAACAATGTTGTTCTGAATTATGAAATCATTAGTTGTTATAATGATACTTTGTACTTGTAAATTACAAGAAGCGAATGTAAAGTATCTGTTTGGCACATAAAATATGTCATTTTCGCTTTATTCGAGTCAGATGATTCGTGAGCGTGAGCGCTTATTCTGAATGTACGGTTACGAATAATAAAAACGCTGATTGTGACTCTCTGTGACTTACTCACAACCCTGCAGAAATTTATGCTTCCTTAAGCGCCATATGATTGTGTATTGTATAGCATTTTGCTATAAAAATTTGATTTGCAATATTTTTACAACCATAAAAATAATAAAAACGTAGGTACTTGTTAAATATATTATTGAACCTAATACCGCGCACTTGAAGAGTGACACTTAGAACAATCACCCCTATATTAACCTCTGTTTCTTACGTTGTCCAGAGACTTGTTCAATTGATGTAAAAAAGAACGTAAAACATACAAAACGTAAGCCATTTTGCTGCGGCAATCAAACCACAAAGTACAGCGCACAGTGGTCCAGAACTGTGAAAAGACGGTCAAGTGAGTTTTGCATTTTAGATAAGTGGTGTCTTCGGAAAAAAATCTGGATATCAAATTCCGCTTCTTTTGACATTGATAGATCCCTGATTATTCCCCCAGAAAGGGAGATAATTTTTGTTTTTCTAATATTTCATATTCAAGGTCGGTGTCTTTGGCAAAGTTTTAGAAAATTTCAAAACAAGAAACTCTGCTAAAGACACTTGGTGTCTATTTCTTCATCTCACTGCAATATGGATCGATTTCCGTGGAAACCGCTTGATACAAGTTTTTACTTTATAGTTATTTTCTATAAACTTCTACTGATTTTAAATGTTCTACAACTGATAGGATCAAGTGCAACTGGTTGAAGAACCTCCCAGACGCCGCTAAGAGGCACATATTGAACTTGTTTGGTCAGTTTCTGGAGCTCAATATTGTTCCGGCTGATTGAAGGCTGGTGAGAGCTACAGCCATTAAAAAGCCTGGCAAACCCGCGTCAGATTGCTCGTACCGACCCATTGCAATACTGTTGTGCATATAAAAATTGTTACAGAAAATGATCCTTTTTCGCCTGGGAAAAATGGGTTGAGACGAACCACCTACTGTTAGATATTCAATTTGGTTTCCATAGGTGTAAGGGAACGAACGACTGTCTCGTGTTGCTTTCCACAGAAATCCAGTTTAGCAAATGGCTTCTGTTTGCTTGGATATCAAGGGGGCTTTTGATTTAGTTTCGGTTGAAGTCCTTTTAGACAAACTCCACGCTTGTTGTCTTTCTCCATTAATCAATAACAACAATTTGCAGATGACGGCGTAGTGTCTGTCACAGGGTCCAAAGGGGTCGACCCGCAAGGACCCTCACAGGATACTTAGACAATTTGTCTACTTAGGCTATCATTTTTACGGATAGTCTCAGTTCTGTAGAGGCTATTTGCTCCATGAGGCCAGTAAAGCACTCATCATATTTGCTCATGGAAATATGAGAGATTCTAAGTGCTTTATCTCTAAGATCTTTTGTCATCACCTTTGCATGGGTCCCATTTGATTGCTCGATTCCGGGAAATGACTCATTAGACTGGCCCACAAAAATAAAAGTTCTAATTTTCCACGGGCCAACCCCTAGATGTGTACCATTAAGTGAGAAACCCACTCTCTGAACATTTCAGCTCATTTGGATGTAACATGAGTTGGCGCTTTTAGTTTGAATTTTGTATGGGGAATTTGGATACAATACATGAAAAAATGACACTTCTACACTCTATCGATCATAAAAAAGTTTCCTTATTATCGATTTGATTCAGATAGTTTTTTTTTATTGCTGGAATGTGGTAAAACATCAAATTTTACCAAACATTCGGTAAAAATGACATTTTACAGACCAAATTCAGCAAAAAAAAGTACCGAACAAAATTTAAGAATTTTTGTGTGTAGCTATATCAAATTGCTTTGAACAACTTTGTAGAACATTTCAAACCAGTAGAAGTTTATAGAAACTAATACAAACATACTTACTTTTGCTTACTGAGTAGAAGATCGTGGGTTTACTCCCAAGCTTCTCCTAAATAAAATCATTACAATGGTCGCATCGCCTGCTTAAGCGAATCCTGACCCATATCCTACCCCAATATCCAACTCCGTAGCATCTATTGGGGCGTCGGTGAGTCGCTGCCCTCCCATTAAGTAGATGTCACATCAACAATATCCTTCCTTTCCCCGTAACGGAGAAGATGGGCGTGGCCGGCAATGGTAATTGTCATGCTTTTCCTATTCTGAACTCTGATTGGAAAGCTATTTACTCCCAAATAGTTTCCTTGAGCAATCAGAATAAGAGCGTTGAAGTATATATATGACAGTTTCCAGTATGCAATCTACGAATTACGACGATAGAAACGCAACGCAACTCAACTAATTATAAAGTACACTGGAGTCGCTTTTTACGCGGGGGATACGTGCCGCGTAAAAAAAACTTCCGAGATTTTGATTTTTCACATGCTTAAACATTTTTTATAAATCGGATTTTGATGCCATTCGTTATTATAGCATGCTATGGTCCATATAGACATATTTTAAAAATTTCTGTATTTACACCAAAAATTTTGATTTTTTTTTTAAAGTATGCCATTCGATTACCTATAGTTTGAAACGGATAATGTGATTGGAATCAACTCGATAGGTCGTATCGTTGTCGAGAAATCGTTAAAAACGTACCGCGTAAATTGCGACTCAGTGGCACTAACCGCGTAAAAAAAAACCGTGTAAAAAAAAAACCGCGTAAAAAAAAAACCCGCGTAAAAAGCGACTCCGGTGTACAAACTTGTATTAAGCGGTTTTCCATATTCCAGTGAGATAAAAAAATAGACACCTAGTGTCTTCAGCAAAGTTTCTTGTTTTGATGTTTTCTAAAACTTTACTGAATACAGCGCTATTGAATATAAAATTTAAAAAAAAAACAAATTTTTGATCTCACTTCTAGGGTCTGATCTGTCAATGTCAGAAGAACGGGATTTCCGTATCCAGAAACTTTCCCAAAGATACCAATTATCTGAAATGCAAGTTTCACGAGATAATGATTTTTGACCGTCTTTTCACAGTTCTGGACCACTGTGCGACGGTGTCCTACACCGAAAATAGTGTTCATGTAGCTTCCATTGGAAACGCACATGATTTTCATCCATAATTAAAATTAATGAAAATCATTTGAATTTCACATAGCATTTATGCGATCACATTAATTTTATATGATTTTTCATATGAATTTCATGGACCTCATAATATCCATGTGATTTTGTGGTGGGATTTGCTGCTATGTGATCACAGGAAAGCTATGTGAAAACCACATGGATTTCATCCATTAGATATGTGATAAATGTTTTGAGTGTAGATCCACCGTTTTTATTCTATCAATATTTTGTTTTGTACGTGAAAGCTTTTCAAAAATTCTAATTTTTCTTCAATGGACACAATGTACACTTCAAAATTGGCCAAACTCGTAAAGCATACACTTTTAGTAAAATGTTTTTTTCACGCAATATTTATGTGATTTGTGCATAGGAAACGATTTTCTGTACTAAAAAATATGTCTTCTGCATAAAAAAACAATATAAATTATTTATGACAAAAAAGTTCAAAATTTGTACTTAATAGTTGATGTTCTACGATTGTGGTCTCTGACACAAACGTGGTTCATTGTCCCTAGTGAACAATTATGCGAAGTTTCATGGTATTCGGAGAGGGAGAATAAAATCGATTTGTCAGTTGACGTGGACTTGACTTGAAAGGAGAGAAACTAGGGCGACCTCGAGGGCGATGCTTTGATAGTCGAAATGAAAAATGGAATGACGTACGCTATAGCGTTGAATCCTCAAGAATACATATGAACAAGAACAATGAACACACGCAAAAGCTTAAATAAGTACTAACTATTTAATGATATATTGACAAGATAAACCGAAAAGTTGTGGATCACCTGTGCTACCTTTAAAGGAGAGGGTTAAGGCGACATTCTTCTATTACCTAAAATAAATAGACTCAATAAGTCTTTATTATAGTAACTGGCTAGAAATATTGTATACTTTTTAAACTTCGCTAAATTTTAGCCAGTTTATTACTGTTGAGATAATGATAATTCAATTCCATTTAACTTTTTGTATTCTTTTCTACAGGATGAAGGAACTGAGGTTAGTATATGCCGTTAGTAGCTGACCTGATTAGTCTCAGTCAGTATTGTATAATTATTTGTTATTATTTTCTTACATTATACCCAACTCTTTTTTTACGCGGGTATATTTTTCCAATTTTCTTTTTCAGTGGTGTAGTTAGAAAATTTCTGTAGGTACCATATTTTTCTTTGATTTTTTTCTGACACCAGTTGTATCAAGCTTAGTTTTATTTAAACATCGGAAAAAAGGAAAATAAGACCGCGTAAAAAAAGGTTGGGTGTACCCAACTGTTCCTAGGAAATATTACGTTCGTCACTTGCCCTCTCTTTTTATATAAATAGGGTGTTAGACCTGCTTTTATTTCGTAGACTACCACTTTTCTGCACAATAAGACAAAGCGCTGTCATTCCTTACCATTGAAACTAGATAAAGCTTAGGGGCTCATTGGATTGTTGATGTGAACGGATGTCTTTTATTGATCTGTTGCAATTATTTGGAAATTGTGAAACCCGGTGCGTACAAGGTACTAGATTTAATCAATCAATAGTGATGGTATGGTCAACATTTTACTTGCTATGTTAACTGTTTGCGTAGGAATCTTCTAGTATACCATTCCACGCCAAATGCGACGGGCTTTCGAAAGACGAAGCATATGATTGGGATGTGTAACGACGACTAATAAAATTTAATAAAAGGTCCGCAAATGCACCTTTGATTTACGATGATATTAAACTGGCCGATATTAGTGCTCATAGATAGTGGGGCTTCCCTTAGTTCAGTCAGTAATGATGCAGCTACAAAGCAAGATAATGCTAGAGGTGGCTGGGTCCGATTCCCGGTCCGGCCGAGGAATTTTTCGGGTTGGAAAATTTATCGATCTTCCTTAGTACCGTTACCCGAGCAAAGCTGGAAAATTGAAAACAAAATTTGCTGTTATGATGTAACTCCAGTTGATCTCGTTTTGTATGGATTATTGATTAGCGCAGCAAAACTGAGAGCATAATTTTACACTGTCGAATCAAATGGAAAACTAATCCTGCTTCCAATTTAATTACTGATTTTGCATTCATAATAATTAACTGAATATTGTGGAACGCCGTTCCACAGGACTTATGTCGGTTGTAGAACTCCAGCCTCAATCGAGCACATCCTATACGTATGCCCTCAGTATCAGAACCTGCGGGAATTCTACGGTCTTCCAAATAGCATACGCGACATGCTGGGTGATGATCCCTCCACACTGACAGCAGTAATGCGCTTTTTAAAAGATGCTGCATTGTATTTTAAAGTTTAGTCTTCTTTAATTCCTTTCGGCTGTTGGGACATCTCTGCCTGGTGGGGGCCCTCCCGGTTCTCCCGGTGTGGAGCTCTGTCTTATTTAGATTTTAATGTTGTGTCTTTAATATGTTGTGTAATTGTACGATCGAGCCAGGAACCAATTTTTGGTTGAAGTAAACACTGTAAAAAACTACTCTGTTGGGGGTCCTCCTTCTGAGGTCCCACCTTTCATGGACGAGATAAACTAACCTGCGGCTAAAAATCTCAAAAATAAAGTTAAAAAAAATTAACTGAATACGGGCCTGGCGTAAATGGTTACCCGAGCAGAGAACGAAAACAAAATGAAACTAAATTTGATCTTTTGATATAAGCGTTCGTAGTAACATATTTTGCCTACCGTGTGGTCGAGTTAACAGTAATTATAACAAAAATGAGATCTATATCTGATTTTGTTTTTAGTTATATATTTTAGAAGTTTCAAAATAATATCAAAATATTAATTCAACCGAAATTTAAAAAAAAGTAGCATATTAAAATATGTTTTCAACATGATTTCAAAAACATTATTTGTTATCATTTTGATAGTATTTTGATATACGACTTTGCTCGGGTAGTATCACGCTGAAAGACTGGAGTTCAATTTTCACCCGGACATGTTTCGAATGACCTAACATGTGTTAAACAAAACAATTTTAACGACAGGTAAAATTGACTTAAATTTTTACCATGTTGTTAACAGCAAAATATGGAGTTAAGATGCTTTCATTTTGAGAACTCTTGACTGAATCCAGAAAGTTTAATATGATATCAGACTTATTTCGGTGGTGTAGTGGTAAGCGTGATTACCTCTCACCCCAGCAGGCCTGGGTTCAATCCCAGTCGGCGCCGCCGGGATGTTCTGAGGCATAACATCTCTGATCACGCCTTCCTTCGGATGGGAAGTAAAGCCGTTGGTCCCCGGTTCATGAGTTGATGGGTCGATAGGTAGGGTCCAGGTGTGGGAGCTGCCTTCCTGGCACGTCGGTAGCATTGGTGCTCAGCACGGAAAACAAGATCGACGGAAAAAACAAACCAAAGAAAAAAAACAGACTTATTTCGCAGCAATTGATAACCAAATTAGTTTTCATTATGATAGGAACAGCAAACTTTAATATCGATTTGCTTTCATTTTGTTAACCGACCTTGCTCGAACATTATACCTATTAAGGCAAAAATGGTACAGGTATAGAAATCTCTCAATCAACAAGTTAAATGCGTAAAGTTTGATTGAGATTTTTTTTTTTTTTTTAATTGAGATTGTGTTTCAATAGTTGCACTGCTGAAACAACAAGAACAGATATTAATGAGAACAATAAACACACACAGACAATTAAATCAATGCTGAATATTTAAGATGGATCGAAAAGTTATAATTCACCTGTGCTACCAAGGTAAGAAAAGGGTATCTTCCATTTAATTCCACTTAATTAATTTTGGTATCTATGACAGATACGCATTTCGACTACAATGTGCAGTCTTCATCAGTGTCAATCCCACTAAAGACTTATCAAAATCTGACTCCCTTTAGTACTCATCCCCTAGGTGAAAATGTCAAGATCACAGATATAAAAATGGAACTATAATGTGTAGACACTGATGAAGACTGCACATTTTAGTCGAAATACGTATGTGTCATAGATACCAAAATTAATTAAGGGGAAATGGCAGATACCTTTTTTTACAGATTTTTCTACTTATTTCTTGTTGAACATGAGAGAATCGTAATTTGAGCAGCTACGTGTACAGTTTTTGAATGTCCATACAATATCGCCCTCCATAAAGTGATAAGCCAGTAAAGTTTTTCCACATTTATCCCAATTGGGTTTTTCAATACCTAGAAGAACTGTTCAAACGACAAGAAGAAATAGGGAAGCATTTTGCTGTATTGTATTGTATTGTCAAACTTAAGATGAACCGAAAAGTTGTCGATCACCTGTGCCACCATGGGAAGGAAAGGGTTATCCGTTGATTTTCCTGTTCCAATTCCTAAAAGTTGGATAATTTCTTCGGACATTCCGGCTTAACCCATTCACCGAAGAGATCCTGTATGTATGTATGTATGTATGTATGTATGTATGTATGTATATACAATCCAACTTCCACTGGCAGTGTTTTATGGAAGAAAAATATTTGCAATATAATCTATTATTATCTTATACTGATCCCATTGCTAACAATTTTAGCCCGGAAGTTGAAAGGTGATAGCTCTGTTGAGATTCAGTTACCCATTTCACAATGCCTGGTCACTCATGTCCAATCTGAGGCTACTTTCACTTACAACAAGCCCCGCATACACGTAGTACCGATATAAAATGTATATTGGTACACTTCCATCATCAAAGCATATCCCACGTATTTAGTAGGATGCATTTCATATTTTTATATCTAATTGTAATCAGTTAGATCTCACCGCTTATGTATTGTGTCCTTGCTGCTGAATCTTTGTCATCTCGATTCTCGTTGAGTCCTGTTGAATAATCGGCATCTGTAGTGGAATACTCTTCTCTCTCTTTCTCTATCACTTTTCGATGTTTTTCGTATCTCTTCTTGAATATTGTAACCCCTTTTTCCCCTCATGTTTCATGGATCCTGATTTCTGATACGTCATAGTTATACTACATTTGTTATTCCTACATACACCTTTGATTTTATTCAAATAATTTTGGTTGATTAGATCTCTAACCTGTTCCATGAATGATCTTACTACCGTAAGCATCGTTCATCTTCAATAGATTGTAATATTAAAAAAAAAACTGGCAGCATTGGTTCACCCCATATCTCCCTTCCAATCTTAACGGTAGTTGCCATGCCAACCATCAATGCATCGCCTGTTGAGCTCAATGGAATATAATGCCTGCGACAAGTAACGTCTGGGCCGATCAGCTGTCATTTCTGTTCATTCAGTATAACTACCACCACTATGCTTCCCTGTTCAAGACACAACCCATTCACCGAAGAGATCCTAAATCAGTAATGACTCTATGATCTAACCTCGAAATCTCTAGATGTGTACTGATTAATCTCCCTTGACACGTTTTATTTTGGAGAAAAAAAGAATCAACTGATATTATTAAATTGGTACAGTACCCGTTTGATGTTGGCAACAAAATCCCAAAACCGTACGTTTTTGGCACGGGGTTCAGTTTTAACATCGTGCCAAAATCAAACGAATTTTGAAAATAATGTATTTTTGCTCCTTTTGATTACAATTTAAAAAAGAGATTAATATTAATAACGCATATGCCATAAAGATAACTCACAGTGGTCCAAAATCAACGAAATCATAAATTAAATTTCAAAATAAAACCGTACGCACCGGGATGTTCTGAGGCATAACATCTCTGATCACGCCTTCCTTCGGAAAAGAAGTAAAGCCGTTGGTGCCCGGTTCATGAGTTGATGGGTCGATATGTAGGGTCCAGGTGTGGGAGCTGCCTCCCTGGCGTCGGTAGCATTGGTGTTCAGCACGGAAAACAAGATCGGCGGAAAACAAATCAAGCAGGAAAAAAATAAATAAAACTGTTCTATGTTCGTGCATATTCTTGAAAAACCAAAATGAATGTTTAACATGGTTATGCTTGGTTGATAAATCTATGGTTAAAACACGGTCTAAATCTGTTCAGAGAATGTCAAAATCTATCTTAATTACAAAAAATTTATGTACCCGCAACAATCGTGAGCAATCGTTAATGATAAAATTTATTACATTTTAATAGTTCACCAAATTAAGAACTTTTTGCCGGAAATTAGGAACATGTAAAAATGGGTCTACCCCGTTAGGCATAATGCCTTTTGGCGTAATGGCATTTGGCATATAGTCGTTTGGCAATATTAATAAGATGTCATTTCCTGACATGGCATTTCCCGGAATGTGATGCTTCTAGTAAAGTAATTTGCCGGAATGCAAATTCCCGGTATTTACCGGAATTTACTTTCCCCGAATGTACATGTACCATTCACCGGTGTTATGTTTTTTTTTTATTATTTCCTAATGAACGTGGGCGTCTTAGTGGAATACCAGTATAAAGAGAGAGAAGGATTAGTAATTTACATTATTTATATTTATTATTTATTATTTTAATTAAAATATTCAAAGATGGAAACATTATCTTCTTTATAAAAGTATAAAAAAAATCCTTTTATAGTGAAATAGAAAATGTTCTCTTCATTATTAAACTACATAAATAAGGGAATGTTCTATTAAATATTGAACTTGGTATATTCCGGAAAAGTGCATTTCAGGAAATGGACCATTCTAGGAAATATTCTGATCAAAAATCAGTTTATTAATATAATCGAATCAATCTCAAATGTTACACAGTGTATATTGAAAATGTCATAAAGTTACGGATTTTCAGTATAATTAAGGTTTTTTTTAAAGGGATCGCTTATAGTACGTTCAGACTACAGAGTTATAACATGTTATAGCGCTATATTGATGGTGGTTTCTGTGTTGCAATTATTTGACAACCGTTATAACATGTTATAACTCTCCAGTCTGTACAGCGTTTTAACAACTTCAAGTACCATTTTTCAAGTATTATGTCAAGCAACTGTTCCTATACCAATAGATTTTTTTGCCAGAGTTACATTGAATTTAATATTTTTTTAACTGCGGAAAATATGGTTCCTTCAAGGTAATTCTGCGCAGCGCCAAAATTCTTTGGCGATTTTTTCTAAATTTATATTTTTTCCTATACACAAGTGAACAATACCTATCTACACTTTCAACTCAACTCAAATTAAATCAATTCACAAATTATAATTATTTTGGAATTCTTCAAAACTGCACGATTCATGTGCGGATTTGGTGTAGAAAATATTTTGGAGCATCTGTTACGACTGATGTAACAATTTTCCAGAATGTTTTTAATCATCACAGCAGGTTGCTTGGCCGTTTCACGCTAATAGAAATAATTCAATTGTTATTTGTTTGCAGCAACCAAAACCAAAGGTAAAATTTTGTCTCACTCTTTAATTTTTCATTCATTTGTCATCCAAACCTCTATTGCAACTGACTTGGTTCATACAGAGATTAGTCGTTCTTATACCATTGTTTTATTGTTTCCTAATCATAATGACACTAAGAGATGATTTAAGAAATGCTAGTTGTGCTTAAGAATTTCCAACGGTTCAGTAGGACCATGCTAGTGTGTGAAAATTTCCACCCGAATTTCTAATAGCGTTGTGTGGAACCGTTATTAATATAATGATGTATATTTATTATTCCATTGTTTTTTCCCAAATGCGTGAGTGCTAATATAGATCCAAAATATATTTCTTGTCCATCAAAATTCTTCAGTTAAACAAATGACAGATTTCCCTTTTGAGATTATCATAGGCAATTGGCAATTGTATTATTGTGCTTCGGTGCTTCCACTAACTTAGTATGTAGTTATTGTAGCTTTTTTTTATTTCTAATATCATTTTTTAGAATAGAATAAGATCTTGGAAATTCTTAAAAACTCTTTTTGTTTTACAGGAAACCAGCGATGTTGGTCAGACAAGCTCCCTTGACCCGCAACTTGAACGTCAAGTTGAAACCATTCGCAATCTAGTGGATTCATACATGAAGATCGTAACAAAAACTACTCGCGATATGGTACCGAAAGCTATCATGATGCTTATTATTAACAACTGCAAAGACTTTATCAATGGCGAACTTTTGGCCCATCTCTACGCTTCTGGCGACCAGGTACCTTTGTTACATTCCAGTGTGCTACAATTTACTTGACAATACTATTTGATTCATAGGCTTCAATGATGGAAGAAAGTCAAGAAGAAGCTCAGAAACGAGAGGAAATGCTAAGAATGTATCACGCATGTAAAGAAGCTCTCAGGATCATAGGTATGACCTTTACGTGCATACGAATTTATTCTTGTTGAATGAACTTAGATTCTAATGTATATAGCTAAAACACGACATTAATTATATTTTCGCTTAGGTGATGTTTCAATGGCAACATTCTCTACCCCTGTCCCACCACCTGTAAAGAACGACTGGCTTTCTAGTGGCCTTGATAATCCAAGGTTATCACCTCCCAGTCCTGGGGGTCCACGGAAAAATGTACCTGTGCAACAGGTAACTTATGATGCATTATAGTTTATATTGTTATTAGCATTTTAATATATAATTAGATTTCACAGGGCTCAATAGGATCAGCCGGTGCTCCCGCTAGCACTGGCCGAGGTCCACCACCAGCTCCAGCGAGTGCTAGACCAGCACCAGCCATTCCTAATAGGCCAGGTGGAGGAAGCGCACCTCCTCTACCGCAGGGTAGACCTGGTGGCCAAGCCCTTCCGGCCCCTCTCATTCCATCGTAAGTACAAGTTCATTACTTTCTTATTTGTTTTACATACGATCACAACATACCTACTGTTATGTGTATTTTTATCGTAACAACAACGCTTTCCCACCCAGCGGCGCCGCTGGTGTAGTGGTAAGCGTGATAACCTCTCACCCCAGCAGGCCTGGGTTCAATCCCAGCCGGCGCTGCCGCGATGTTCTGAGGCATAACTAGACCAACAATTGAAATAGGCGGTGAAAGGTTTTTTAGAGCATGTGCTCTTGATCTAGAACTTAGCGACATACTGGAGAAAAAGACAAACATGGGGGTAATCCGATGGAGACCTAGCAACTTGAGAGAGCACAAGATGACACTAACTACAAAATCCTCAGATCGATCCGTTTTAAAAACACATAAATTAAATTAAAATATTCGAGATCTCGGCTCGCCAAGATGTCTCTGGCCCGTTGTTTTCCTCGGGCCATGAGGGATTCGGATAACTCGGATCTAGCAACACAATGTAGGGTGCATGACCAAAGCACGTGGTCGATATCGTGATAGCCAGTACCACAAGCGCACAAATTGCTGCCTGCGAGCCCGATTCGGAAGAAATGCAAGTCTAACGAGTAGTGATTAGACATGAGCCTTGACATGATACGTATAAAGTCACGGCTCATGTCCAATCCTTTGAACCATGGCTTGTTCGATACCTGTGGGAGAATAGAATGTAACCATCTTCCCAGATCACTCTCATTCCATTTTTGTTGCCAGTTGGCGAGGGCGTGCTGACGGGTTATTGAAAAAAAAATCCGCAAAGGCGATTTGTTGATCAAAAATATCGCCTTCCATAGCGCCCACCTTAGCTAGCGAGTCCGCTTTCTCATTACCCGGAATTGAGCAATGAGATGGGACCCAAACTAAGGTGATAGTATAGGAGCAGTTAGATAAAGTACTCAATTTAGCTCGGATATCGGTCAGGAAATACGAGGAGTGCTTCATCGGCCTCATTGATCGAATAGCCTCCAACGAGCTAAGGCTATCAGTAAAAATAAAATAGTGATCAGATGGTAGTGAGGCAATTTGCTCTACTGCGTAGAATATGGCTGCTAGTTCCGCAACGTATACGGAACAGGGTTCTTGCAGTTGATATGAGGCGCTATGAAATTCGTTGAATACTCCAAATCCAGTGGAAGCGTTTATAGTTGACACATCTGTGGAAAAAAAAACTCTTATTGTTATTAACATGGTGGTACTTGTTTGCAAAAATTAAGGGAACAACCATCGACCGATGGTGATCTGGTATTCCACGGATTTCTTGCAACATGGTCAAATCAAAATTTACAGAGGAATTATAAAAGTCTTGGAGGCAAACACGAAAGGAATTGACTGAAGAAGGACCAATCTCCAGCGTCATGTACTCGTAATAGAGACTCATGAATCTTGTTTGAGGAAAAGTTTTCTATTACCAATGGGTTCATTACTTCACAACGGGTAAGAAACCGGAAGGAAAGTTCCGCGAAACGATCTGTCAGTGGGAGAACGCCCGCGAGTACTTCGAGGCTCATCGTATGCGTCGAGTGCATACAGCCAAGCGCGATTCGGAGGCAACGGTATTGAACCCGTTGCAGCTTCAGGATAGGTGTTTTTGCAGCGGATTGAAAGCAGAAGCTACCGTACTCTAGAACCGACAAGATGGTTGTTCGATACAACCTGATCAGATCTTCCGGGTGTGCTCCCCACCAAGTTCCAGTAATTGTACGAAGAAAATTGATTCTTTGTTGGCATTTTTGTTTCACATACGTAATATGTTTTCCCCACGTGCTTTTGGAATCGAACCAGACACCTAAATAATTGAAAGATATACTTTGAGTGATTGTTCTACCCTTTAGTTGAAGCTGTAACTGAGCAGGATGATGCTTCCTAGAAAAAACAACCAACTCAGTTTTCTCCGGAGAGAATATAAATACCTAGCTTCATAGCCCAAGTAGACAAATTGTCTAAGGTATCTTGCAATGGTCCTTGCAGGTCCGGTGCACTTGTGTGTGTGTGTGTGTGTGTGTACAATCTAACTCCCACTGCCGGCAGTGTTATTATGGAAGAAAACTGCTTTTTATTACCCTTAAATTAAAGCAGGTTTAGTCCGGGAGTTAGAAGGTGTTAGCTCTATTGCAGCTCCAGTGACTCATTTCAGAATGCCTGGTAATTCACGACCACTCCGAGGTCACTTTTACTTACAATAAGCCCCGCATGTTCACTCTACCTTTATCAATTATGGATAATGGTATCATAAACACACTTCCAGATTCAAAAAAATATTATTTCCAAATCTGGCACGTATATAGTTTTGAAATTTGTTCAACTGTATTAAATCGATTTGAATGGACATTTCTTTTCAATTTTGTTTCGAATACCTCTTGATTCATCTGCTGGCAGCACTTACTGGCCCTTATCGGCGACCAACTCATCTGCCAGCAAATGCAACAACGCCTAAATCTCAAAGCTCTCCGAACGTCCCCTCGAAAATGCAATCGAGATATGTATAAGAACAATCTTCAACTGGAACGTACTCACCAAATCAATACATCCGGGAGCAAATTCCCGATGCTTATTTTTCTCTCGCAACCCGTCGTCGTCGAACGGCAAAAAAGGAAACTCGGTGAGCAATTTTGTGACACGGAATTTTCACTGAACATAAACCGCGAATTCACGAATTTTACCACACCCAACTGCAAAACACGTTCATTTTGAAATCTGGAAGTGTGTTTGCAGTACCATTATTCATATGATAACGGTAGTGTTTACATGCGGGGCTTATTGTATGTGAAAGTAACCTCGGAATGGACGTGAATTACCAGGCATTCTGAAATGGGTTGCTGAATCTGCAGTAGAGCTATCGCTTTCTAACTCCCGGACTAAACTTGCTTTAAATTATTACATCAAGGATTGTTGTAAGCAAATTTCTTCCATAATACCACTGCCGGCCAGTGGGGGTTAAATTGAATACACACACACACACCCAACTTCAAAACACGTTTAGAAGCACTTTTGGTACAATTTTGATCAATTTCTTTCGAAAACACAACAAAAAAAGTTACAAGCGAGCCAACATCAACACCGATTGTGCCGAGTTCTTTCACGCACCTTGCAGCGCGTAAATAAACTGAAATTAAAAATTATCACTCGCGATGCCACTAATTTCTGGTCCGGGAGAAAATCAAACAACGCAGATTGCGACATCTCTTCTGATGCTTGCAAACATGTTGAATCACGTTTTCTTGCTCTATTCTAAAACTTCCCGGAAAGCGAGAAAACTACCAATCACACACGTATAAATGTCCGGGAGGCAGAGTGACAGCGATAATCCGGCAATTGCAGCCGAAAACTATGAGAGTGAACGCACGCACAAAACAGAGAACAAACTTAAAACACAACCGTATTCAAAGGCGTTCGAAACTGCACCCGCACTTTAGGTGAATCATCCTGTCGCAAAAAGGCCATGCAGGAGACGGATTCTTCGTCGCTTTTAACTGGTTTAGCGCATTGGTCACAGGCGGAAGTCTGACTCAGTTTCCAAAAGTGATTTAGAAACAGCGGTGGAGATGCTCTAATACGCAAAGAGGAATTCGACAGTGAGCATGCATAAGGGCCTATACGCGATGATCGATTCTCTTCGTCGATTTTCTCTTTTCTTAATAACTCGCTAGATTTAACGTTTCTCGATGCGTTTGCTGTTGCTTTTGATAGCCAATACAACCTGTTACTACTCTGCATTGAACAAATTCTAGAAAATTGTTTCGCCTAGCTGTAGCAATGCAAAGAGAAAATCGATGAAGAGAATCGATCATCCCGTATTCGCCCTTATGAATGCTCACTGTCGAATTGGATTCTCAAGATCGTCCAATGCTAGACAGTATACACTACAATATGTCTGATTGGATAACTTTTTCACTGTTTTCACAACACAAAATATGCTCTAATTAGACGATTATCGCAACGAACTGCACTTTCCACTAACAAGCAGTACAATATTACAGGTATACCGAACGGAAAAAAAAACGAATAACGATAGCCCGTGTGATAAAAAATCGACAAATTCAGCAGCGCACAATCACGACGATGTGAATAACAACAACTCCCTTGCAGGTCCGGTGCACTTGGCCCTATAACGGACATAACGCCATCATCTGCAAGCTGTCTTAGCGAGCAATTTTCATCAAGGCAACCATCAATGTCTTTTACATAAAAAATATAAAGAAGGGGGCTTAAACATGAGCCCTGGGGGAGACCCATGTAACTAATTCGTGAAGTTGTCGAGTTTCCATGAGAGAAGCTCATATGTTTCTCAGACAACAAGTTGCTCAAATAGTTGTTCATAATTGGTGAAAGCCCACTATCGTGAAGTTTATCCGAAAGGACATCGATACAAACAGAATCAAAAGCCCCCTTAATGTCCCAGATAACTGAACCCATTTGCTGTTTTTGCGCATAGGCCAGTTGAATTTCAGTTGAAAGCAACGCAAGACAGTCGCTCGGTCCTTTGCCTCTCCGAAATCCAATTTGCGTATCTGAAAGTAAACCGTTCGACTCGACTCATTTGTCTAGACGAAAAAGAATCATTTTCTCCAACAATTTCCGTATACAGGACAGCATTTTTCCATACCACCATCGAAAACGGGGAATCTATTTCGTTATTACCCGACGGACGATCACGAACGTTGGTTTGAACCGACACCGAGTACTCCTTGTCTTCGTTAATCGGTGATGACGCGTTTCGCATTCTCCTGCCGACATTCCAGAGTGTTCTCATGGAAGTCTCACGCGACGAACCGACGCCAGTAACCGCGTTTTTTTGACTTTAATCAAGCCTTTAAACGTTTTCTCGAGGTCGGTATACCGCTCGAAATCCTCGACCTTACCGTGTTTGCGGAAGCGTTTAAACGCGACGGACTTCTCGCTGTTCGCGTCGGTGCAATCCATATCCCACCACGGAGTGGGAGGGAAGCTTGCGAACGGAAACACCCAGAACACGTTTCGTATGTGCTCGCAGCGCACAATCGATGATAAGACGCGCGAGAAAGGAGTACTCGTCAAGTGGAGGAAGTGTTTCAACCGATTGACTGGCATCAAGAACCGGGGTCGCGAATTTTCGCCAGTCAATGTTTTTTGTAAGACCGTACGCGATGTCAACCGAGCGAGTAGAAGATGAACCATTGGTAATAGAAATTTTGATTGGCAAATGGTCACTTGCCGTGGCTCCGGCATAGCCGTGTAGATATCCGCAAAACTTTGACGAGAGATCGCGGTTCTCGGTGGAAGAAATACTGAGGCAGCACTGAGGCATTTACCTCGAATATTAACCTGACATGCAACTACTTCAATGCCTGTCACCAAAGGCAGATCAATTCTGTAGAAGGAATGGAGCTTGTTGATCCCCAGAAGCACCCCTCTATACGAATCTGCGCGATCAAGGCGAATAATGTTGACATCGTGGAAAGCAAGATCGTTGTCTGAAGAGAGCCATGTACAAAGGGCAAATGCATCAGAAAGTGAAAAAATTTAAATGTGTCAAGTTTTGGCATAAGACTTCTGCAGTTCCACTGAAGAACAGAGGTCATATCCCCGACCTCATTTGGAGAATTATCCATCAAAGGTTATGATCGATGCAAGGAAGGACCACCTAGAAGCTAGTTGCTTCGAAAGAGTTTTCACCATTGGCAGCACTAAATTAATAATGCTTCTCGTTGAGTCAGAGATATTGAATATACTGAAGAAGCTATCCACAATACCAGAAAACGTGAACATGGGGGCATGTTCTTGCTGATTATTCAGCTGATTTTCTGGCCGAAAAACTGGGACATCTAGGGTTTTAGATGATCCTGGAAGTGACGAAACCCGGTGGAATGGGTTTCGGTGCATTTCCGTTACCTCTTGATTTTTCCGTACGAGTGGCCTTACGAGGCTTTTCGGTGTTGTGTTTTTTTGCTCGTTTTCTCGTATTGCCTTTAAAGACAAACGGACTACCCTCACCGACCTCTGAGTCAGAGTCTAGATCATCAACTGGCAAAATGGAGAACGTGTTAATGCTTTTTGGTGTGGTCTGAGAAGATGGAGCGGTATTCTTCAAGAGTTCTGCTATTGTTCTCTTGGAGCGAGCTTGCAGAGACCGCTTAATTTTGTCTCCCTGCTGTTTATACCTCGGGCAGTCAGTCAGGGTATGCAGGCTATCCTTGCAGTACACGCATTTTGGAGGAGCACCGCAAGGGCCCTCTTGCTGCTGCTCGCCACACTGATCGCAGCGTGGTTTGTTCGAGCAGTAGTCCGATGTGTGACCAAGTTGTTTACATTTAGAGCAGTTCATTATCCGAGGTACAAACAGACGTACAGGCAGCCGAACCTTGACAATAGTGACGTAGTGAGGTAACGCTGAACCCGAAAAGGTCACACGAAACGAGTTTGACAAGGAATAAGTTTTTTTGGAGCCTACTACGGATACTGACTGCATTTGAAAGCAGTTCAATATCTTCACCTTCGGCAGAGCACGGTTTTTAAAGATTCCGAAGGAATCGGGACCCATGAAATCATCACTAGTCAAACTCGCTTCGGTGACCACTCCTTCAATTTCTACCTCTCTACTGGGTATGTAGACTCGGT
Source organism: Ochlerotatus camptorhynchus (assembly GCF_037179485.1). Taxonomy (NCBI): domain Eukaryota; kingdom Metazoa; phylum Arthropoda; class Insecta; order Diptera; family Culicidae; genus Ochlerotatus; species Ochlerotatus camptorhynchus. Next base: position 145,144 of record NW_027040875.1, read on the forward strand.
ATTCCAATGAAAAAAGCTCGCACGCAACAATTTGGTTAGCCTGCTTCCGGTCATAAACGGTAACGCGCAGTTTTATTGGTGTTACCTTGAAAATATCGGTAACGGCCGAAAAATGTGTTGTTAGATCCTTAGAGATCCTCGGAATGTTCAAAGGTTTTTGTTTGGGCCGGAAAAAAACAACCCATGGGCCTTTCGAGGCTTCTGGGTAAGCCTTTAGGCGGGGGAGCGCAGAGGTTTTCGGGGGCAATGGTGTGGGTGGTGCAGGTGGACGAGGAGGAGATGGTGAGGGAGAGGGTTGTGGGCGATACCTTTTCTTGGGATATGCTCCAGTATTTTTGCTGGAGAGCGAGTCAACTGGGACGTCAAGGGTTTCCATTTCCACAACTTACTCGTGACTTTCGTGTGAGGTGGAATTAAGAGTTTCGTCGTCTGAGATGGAAAGCGACCATCCCCCGCCTTTATCATTTTCATCCATTGCAGTTAAATATCGCGGCAATGGTGTTTTTGATAAATATTTTACAAATAATTACAGTAATTTCAAATAATGCCCAAAAAAGAAAAAAAAAGCAAAAAAAAAAACAAAAAAAAAATTGATATAGTTTTACTCTACTAAAGAGTAATACAAAAGGAAGAAAAAAACCAAGAAAAAGAAAAAAAATATATATTAAAAAAAATTAGGATCACCCTAACTATGCTCTACTTAATAATAGTACGAGAAAAAAAATCAAGATAAAAAATTATATGGATCACCCTAATTATGACCCAACCTAATCTAATATTGGACCATGCGGGGAGATGCGATACTGGTGAAAACAAAGCGACACAATATACCTATTGCACTGAGGCGGCAGATGACTGGTGCGATGCTATTATTTGCCCCAACGGCTGTTGGGTCGATAACCTTGTAGCTGGTATGCCTCGGTCGCCTCGGTAGGTGATTAACGGCTTCCTCACTCGCGCACTAGTTGTCTTAACACTATGCCAACTAACTTTGGTGAGAAAAAAACCCTCGCGTGGGGAAAAACTCAAAAACTCAAATATTAGTGTCGTACAACGAGACCGATGCGACTTGACCGGCTCAGCGTGCGAGACGGAATGCTCTCTATCAGATGACGGTGTTAGATTGCTTAGATGTGCTTTGATTCTCGAGGAATTTGCGTTTAAAGCCATTGTTTACGTTTGGTTGTTCCGCCTATTTCAATTGTTGGTCTAGATAACATCTCTGATCACGTCTTCCTTCTGATGAAAAGTAAAGCCGTTGGTCCCCGGTTCATGAGTTGATGGGTCGATAGGTAGGGTCCAGGTGTGGGAGCTGCCTCCCTGACGTCGGTAGCATTGGTGCTCAGCACGGAAAACAAGATCGACGGAAAACAAATCAAGGAAAAAAAAACTCCTTCCCACCCAGCATGTATCATGCTGCAGGTAATTCCTGAAGATAAAAAGAATTTCGAGACAGAGTTCTAAGGAAAATTCGATAATAACTCCAATGGTATAGCATTTTGAGGATAATTTCACAAGAAATTTCGAAGAGTATTTCATGGAAATTCCATGAAAATTGTTCTAGAAAGTTAAGAATTTTTACACTGAGGCTTAAGAATTTCTCGAGTCTCGACTTATGAACGGCATGTATGAATATCATAAGCGCGACTTATGAAAAATCGTCTAACATACACTGAGGCAAATAAACTTAAGAATTTCATAAAGCTCAACTTATGAACCACACATATGAATTTCATAAGCGTGACTTATGAATGACTTTCGTCTAACATGAGATAGCTCTTATACGCCTATTACCATTTATTTTTTCCAAGCGTTGAAAGACGAGTGGTCAACACACAGACCTCGTTATCTTAACGTCCGTGGTTCCGTTCCAGTCTGTTCCGTTTTATTTTTTTTGTCATCATTGTTTTTCATAAGGCAAATCAGTGAAATTCATATTGATTTCTTGTGGCTAAAATTCATAAGTGGATCTTATGGAATTCTTACGTCCATTTGCCTCAGTGTAAGGTAGCTCTTATACGCCTTTAGCCATTTCATTTCCTCGTGTGTTGACAGACTAGTGGTATAGGCACAAGACCTGTAATTTCAATGTCCATGGCTCGGTTCTTATCTGATTATTTTTTTGTTGACATTATTTTTCATAAGGTAAATCTATGAAATTCATATCAATTTCTTGTGGCTAAAATTCATAAGTGGTTCTTATGGAATTCTTACGTTTTTTGCCTCGGTGTAGAAGAATCCCACATTTTTTTCAGAAGAATTGAGAGGAGAACTTCAACCCATTTATGTGGTAAATTGCATGAGAATTTTAAGGTAAATTCTATCGAAATATAAATAAAACTATGGAAGGAATCTTCAGTGAATTCATAGGAGATTAATAGTTAAAAGAGTATTCTATACCCAGTGATGGATATCGCCAAAAGTTCACTATCGCAAGCGAGATGTTTTCACTAGGGAAATTATCGATGAGAATTTCGCAAAGCGTTATTTCCCAACCGAACTTTCTTGTTTGAGATTGAGAGGAACTAATATCACTCCCACTTTGACTCACCTGCAAAGAGAGTGCGTATGTTCACATTTTTTGCTCTAGCTTCCTTGCACAACTTTTCGTTGCCGATATGTGATGACATAGATCGCTAACTATGACTCGTGAACTTTTTTTATTGGTAACTCGTGAGCAGCTATTGTAGTTTGAATTGCTGTTATGATACGTTACAAGAGTTAAAGAAAGTGAAAACCTTATAAATGTGTATTAAATGCATCCTAAATGTCTGCTGCCACCAATTATAAGGCACGGGTAGCTCCTACATGTATGAAACCTAAATATCATCATGCATAAAGCATAATGCCTAATCTAGAAAAAGAAAACATCAGCATGTTTCGGAATCGTTTGCTGAACTGTTTCGCAAAGAACTGAAGAACTGCGAAAGAACCTTTCTTGAAAATGAACTGTCAAACACTGTCTATACCATCGACAATACAGTGCTGTTCGATATAATAGTAGCACATGTCGATTTTCATACAAAATTGACAACTTTGACATGTTGTAGCTTTGTCATCTAGATAAAATTGATAAATAGCAGATTTTTAGCGATGGGCCAAATCGTAAAGCCATTTCCCCAATCTCACTTTCCGGCAGGTTCTTCCAAAAATTTGGTATTTTGTAATCGTAAAATTGAACATATCGGGGAAATGGCTCTAATGTAGGCCTATGGATCTAAGGTTGGGCCCATCGCTAAAAATCTGCTATTTATCAATTTCAGATTTGGTCTGTCGTGGATTAGATTCACTTAGGCTGTATGTTTAAATTTTAATTATTTGAAGACTCCATTTTGAACAAATCTGGAAATAGTTCATAGAAAGTATTGAGTACCGTCGTGGTGGGCTTCTTTGGACTGGACTTGGACACTTAAAATTGTGGAATAAAATGAAGTAGGGTATCAATGATTTCACCGTACGGAAATCAATAATACTTTTATTGCGATGTGTTAGCTCATTAGCTACAAAACAAAGCCGAGCGCGTGGTATGAATATTTACGCTCATTGTTCTCAATCCAAAAGAAACGCTTCTCATTCGTAGAATGAAGAAAAACCGTGAAAAGCCAGAAACACCTTTGGCGTTTCAATGCGTTAGAACGGATTGAAACTCGTAGAACGAACTGTGAATCAAGAAGTAGTGCTAGATTTCTAACAGTTTGTGACTCTTTATCAAATCCAGCGGTGGTATAAAAAGGTACATAAATGTGGAAGCCATTTATATTATCTACAAAGAGAGATTAAGTTGCGGGTTTAGTAGGACGCAAATTAGCTAAATATCCTATTTATTGTTTTCTTTTTTGAAGCATTTATTGCTTTTTTGTGTCTCCCTATCGATTGAATGTATATCCATAACTTGTTATTGGAACTGCAGTTTACTCGATCGTGTAAAATTCAAAGTTAATATCATTAAGCACTTCCCAGAGGTGGCAGGGTTCGATTCCCGGTCCGGTCTAGGAATTTTTCGGGTTGGAAAATTTCTCAACTTCAAGTTAGCTTACTTCGGTAAAGTGTCCAAAGAAACCTACCATGACGGTATTTTAAACCTCAAACACTCTGAAATCTCTAAAACATTAGAACTTCCACGATCTTATCAGTATCAACAATTAAGATGCATGTACATCATGACATGACATCTCTGAAGCTTTGTGAACCTCTAGCATTTTCTCATACAACGGGTATGAGACAGGCAGGCATGGAAAATCATTTACATTCATTTCATGCATTCATTTGCATTCATTTGCCTTTAACTTTTTTCATCAACAGCATTCAGCAAAATGTTGTTTAGAGCTTTAGTAGGTTTTGTTATTAGCTACAACTTTTGCCCATAACATAAATCTGTATCTCTTATGCATCACGAATTAGAGCGAACAGAACTTGTTACTTTTTTTTAGTGAATGTAAAATACATTCACTGAAAAACAGTAGTGGCTTCTGTTCGCACTGGTTCGTCATGCATAAGAGATACGGATTTAAGTTGTTAACAAAAGTTGTAGGTAATAGCAAAACCAACAAAAGTTCGATACATCATTTTGAGGAATTCTGTTGATAAAAAAAGTTTGGGGCAAATGAATGTAAATGAATGCACGAAATGAATGCAAATGATTTTCCATGCCTGGAGACAGGCACAGTTGCGTCATCTGCCGCTCAAAAGTAAATGCTCCTATATAATTGGATAGCGAAGGTTCCATCCTCAGAAGAAATGTTTGTGTATTTGTTCATTTTTCTATGCGTTGCTTCCACCTTCGTTCGAGCGCAGCGCTACTGTGTCTGTCGCTTGGATTCAGGCAAAGTTACCAGTCTTCTTGATATGTTGTCTGCGCTATAATCGTATGTTAGTTTATATGGATTTTCGCCAATTTTGAGATAGTAACGCTATCCACTATCACCCACTGGCATCTAATTTCTTATTATGTAATAAATCTACTGACTTTGATTATGAAAAATGTTGAAACAATATCAAGTTAGTTTATCGCATCATGCAAAGTAATCGCATATCGAACTAAATAGGTAGACCAAATGGTGAAAAATGGAAAATAAGATGATGGATCTACGGATCCAGATCTAATCAAAGCATGGCAGCATTGGCAGACAAATTTTATTGATTACTAGATGGTATTTATGATACTACCCCGAACGCCGTTATCCTGAATGGTACGCTACCCAGAATATATTTACAAAACTTGATTAATACTTATTAATTAATACAAAGCTCGAAAGAACAGCTCATGTTTGAAGGGAAAATCTCTATTGCTTGTGTGCCAATGTTTGTGATATAATATCGTGCTACCAATTTTTTAATAATTCAATAGGGGAAACGCTCCTATAGTTGCGGTACGTTAGAATCGTTAGGTTCCTATAGTTATGTACGGAGTCTCCATACACAACTATAGGAACCTAACGCTTCTAACGTACCGCAACTATAGGAGCGTTTACCCTAACACTTTTATCAAATTTAATTTTTACAAACTGTGCCAAGTTTAGCCATTTGAATCAGTTTTTTTCCTTGATTTGTTTTCCGTGCTGAGCACCAATGCTACCAACGCCAGGAAGACAACTCCCACACCTGGACCCTACCTACCTATCGATCCATCAACTCATGAACCGGGGACCAACGGCTTTACTTCCCTTCGGAAGGAAGGCGTGATGAGAGATGTTATGCCTCCGAACATCCCGGCGGCGCCGACTGGGATTGAACCCAGGCCTGCTGGGGTGAGATGTTATCACGCTTACCACTACACCACCGGCGCCGCTAATCCGAATCAGTTGAAGGCAACTCACAATAAGCATAGCGACAAAAGCTATATTGAAGCAATACTGCTTCGTCTATCAGGCTAAGGTCTTGTTGTCCTCTGCTGTCCGAAGAAGTCGTCTCCACTCTACTCGATCCATGGCCACACTTCGCCAGCCTCGTAGTCTGCGAAGGGTTCGCTGGTCGCCTTCTACTTGGTCGATCCACCTTGCCCGCTGCGCACCTCTTCTTCTTGTTTCTGTTGGGTCGCTTTCGAGAACCATTTTCACTGGGTCGTCGTGTGGCATTCTTACGATGTGCCCAACCCACCGTAATCGCCCAATTTTTGCAGTATATACGAGGGATGGTTCTCTCAGCAGCTGGTGCAATTCGTGGTTCATTCACCTCCTCCACGTTTCGTATTCTCTACGAGCATAGTTCAGGTCTCGTGGCCGTAGAGGAGCACCGGTCTAATCAGCGTCTTGTAGATAGTCAACTTCGTGCGGCGGCGAATTTTATTCGATTCCCTGCCATGATGCGTCTTTGAATTTCTCTGCTGGTATCATTTTTGGCGGTCACCAGTAATCCCAAATACACGAACTCATCGACCATCTCGATTTCGTCACCGTCAATCTGAACTCTTTCTCTCATGTATTTTGTTTTCGATGCGTTGATGGCAAGTTCAATCCGCCTAGCTTCTGCCTTCAGTCTGATGTACGTTTCCGCCATCGTCTCAAAGTTCTGTGCCATGATGTCGATGTCATCGGCGAAGCCAAGAAGCTGGATGGACTTCCTGAAGATCGTGCCACTCGTGTCTATCCCAACTCTTCTGATTACACCTTATAACGCGATGTTGATTAGCAGACACGAAAGTCCATCACCTTGCCGTAACCCCCTTCGAGATTCAAAGAGACTCGAGAGTGTCCCCGATACTCGAACAACGCACATCACTCGATCCATCGTTGCCTTGGCCAATCGCGTCAGTTTATCCGGAAATCCGTACAAATCGTGGCAATTACCCAGTGCAGCACTCTAGCCAGTGCTTCACCATCGTATTTTAATAGCTCACTTGGTAGTTGATCTACACCAGTTGCTTTGTTGTTCTTCAGCCGACCGATCTCCTCCTAAACTTCTTGAAGCTCAGAGGCCGGTAGCCTGTCGTCTTCTGTGCGTGCTCCAAGGTCTGTTGCTTTGCCACCTTCGTTTTATACTGCATCGCCGTTGAGGGGCTCGTCATAGTACTGCTTCCACCTCTCAATCACCTCACACTTGTTCCTGAGAAGGTTACCTTCCAAGGCCTTGCACATATCGGCATTTGTTGACATGAACCGGATGAGCACTGTTGTATTTTCAATATTTTGTATTATTTGATTTGACACATAATATGCATTTTAGTTAGCGAATGCCCTTTGGGTTGACACAGCTCAGCGAACGTTGAATTTACTTAATGGAATAATTATTTTACTCTTTTCAAACCAGTTTAGTATGCATATGAAGCATATAATTTGAAGTATTTCACTAAATACATGTATAATATACTTAAGACATTTCTCTCATGTAGAAGAATTATAGGAAATTTGCTGATAGATTTAAAGCTTTGTTCAAAAACCAGGAATTTGTATAGAAGAAAACAGGAAAACCGGGAAAAAACCAGGAATTTAAAATCAGAAATTCACTTGTCACCCTGCTATTAATAATCAAAGCTGCTGATTGTACAGAACAATTAAGAATACTTATCATACATTAAATATCATTATAAGTCATCATATAAGCATATAACTGTAAAAAACTGTATCATTTTTCGTTTTCTTCAGTTCACTCTTGTTGTATTTACTTAACAATCTAACATATTTTTGCACTCTTATTACAATTGCAGGCGGCGTTAAGCGTGAATCACAATAGTCTTACAAAAAAATCTACTAGCATAACAGCATTTGTGTAATCTGGCTCCATAATTGTAGTTTCTTCCGACGAAATTCTGAGAAAACAACGTATTAAAAACAAAAATCATAATAATATCAGAACTATTGTAAATTCACAAGTAAAGATAATAACCTACAACACAAAACGCCTGTAGAATCTATTGTTTCGCTTAAAATTCAATCTAAAAGTTCAATGTACAGTAAACAAGAAGTGTTTATAAGTAGAAACATACATGTAAAATATCAGAAGGTAACAGCTATATCGTTATATAAAAGTGATTGCCTTGTTAGAAGGTCAAGGGCATCATCTATATGTGAAAATACGCTAAAATATAACCAATCATTGCTATAATGACGTAGCTAATTGTTTGAAGAATAGGTAAACAAATATAACGTTAATTTGCAATACAAATGACAGTTCGCAACCTTAGAATAGAAATCATCATCTATCATGGAAACAACTATCGATGAAAAAGTAAAAACTAATGTACCTACTTGTTTGACAAAATAAAATGATTCATTCTGAGGTTGCAAATTAGACAAATCGTTTTCAAGTGATAGTATTCTTAATTGTTCAAAAACAAATCTGCTCTATAATTTTGTTTGACCGTTGACTGACATTTAGGTTCCCACTAATCCAAATCGTAAACTCGATTAGTTAGTTCACCTTAACGGGGGATGACAGGGCATGCAATCAGGTATTTCATATTCTACCTTGTTTTGCTTCGGGTGTAACATACACACCTTCTAAATATCATTTTCATTATTGTTATCGCGCTTTTTTCTTACTTTGGCTTTTTGAATGTCAAATTATTATTTGAATAGCTTTACAGCATTTAAAATACTCTAAATAAAAATTCGGATAGAGGCGACTGTTTATGAAGCATTCGAAAACAGCATTTATCATAATCACAAACAAACAATAATGTTAAGGATTGTAACATAGAATAAAATAAAATATTACTATATTGTGTTCAAAAACATGTATTTTCCTTCAATTCCATTGTGTTTATTCAGTCGTTATTTAAATTCACTAAGACCAGACGGGGTAAGCCGGCAACTCCAAATCTAGCTCGCTAAAACGGTTTGTCTACTGATTCGGAAGACATCAATCTGGATTTAACGGAATGAATCGTTGGATTCGGTCCCGTTACCAATTAAGCCATAAAAAAAGAAAACTAAGGAGTCATTCACAAATTATTTATGGGTTTTAGAGTTATAGACCGACCCCCGCCTTCCATTGTAAGACACTTGAAGATTTTACGGTAAATCACCCCCCTAACATCATAGTAAGTATAGTTGGAGATGTTGAACGTCAAATATCAGACATAAAGTGGTCATTTTATACGATAGATGAGGAGATGAAAGTATAGAGTTGATAGTTCCGTTATAGTATGGCAGTGTGAAAATTGTATATAGAAAGTAGAAAGCGAGCAAAGGACAATTTTGTGGAAGGTACGAATCGGGCAGAGCATCCCCTTAACCAAATTTAAAAAAAATGATGATCGCCGACTACGGCTCACTTGAAAACAACTCACACGCGTACACAGATCCCCTGTGTGTTGTGCACAAACATAGCGATGAGGAAGACCTGAATGTCATACGGCGGCTGATACCATTGCAATGCTCCGCATGAGATTTTATCAAATTATACACAAATATATTTGTTCAACTGGCTGGGTGAATAATAGAGAATGAAACACACAATTTTATACTGAATCAAGCTTCTTTCTGCTAAGTACTCTCAACACATATAAAAAATATTATGAGACAGAAAATTATTCCATTTTTGGCAAATGACTTCAGCCAAAACCCAAACCATCAAATTAAGGGAGAGAATCATACTGTTTCTGTCCACGTGGTATATAGATGGCCTCTTTCTTATTGTTCAATTTATGGGTGGTTGGTACGATTGTTCGTTCAAGTTTAGGTTTTTCACTTTTTGTCAGTAGACTGCTTGTTTTAGCAACTTAAAACTGATAGATTACGGATGGTTAGTCGCCAAAGTCACGAGTTCAAATCTCACCCCCAGACAAGTCACGAATGACCCAAGAGCGTTAAGTGGCTATAATTTAAAAAAAACTCTGACGTCAGCATCAAAGCAGTCGGACATTCTTGAACGAGATTTAATCCGAGGATAATATCGTTTGGAGCTTACCACCCTGAATAGGTCCTGGTTGAGAAATGGAGATGGTTTGATCCGAAGATCTCGGCAGAGACTTTGCAGGATTGCGGGAAGGCGATTTATCAATGTGCATGTTTGTGTCCGTTATTCCATATCGTTCAAAGCCTGTTGAAAATCAAATATTATAAAAATTGTACTGATTACCAATTGGCATAAACAGATGGATCCAGCTCCTGATCTTCAATGTGAAAATTCTGGTGCTCCGGTATTTCGTCAGCTTCCACACGAATAAACCTTAATTGAAATGAAATTGTTTACCGTTAATGGTTCTGCCTCGGGTTCTACCTCTTCAACAGCAATGATTCCGTAGTTCAACTTTATCTGCCAATTTTATTTTGTCGAATGATTTTCTACAAAATGGCGATCATGCAATAATCTGCGATTACCACGGTTGGCAGTGAAATAGCAATCGTTTTGTGTTCCAACCAAACAGCATTTCTGTTGATGTGACCATATTCACATATATATTGGTAACATGGTAAATTTGAAGTATTTTTTAACCATGAATGTTATTAACAATGCTACATAGGGAGCATAGTAATTTTGTTGAAAACATAATACTAGATAAACATTTCAAAAGGTCCTATCTGCATTGATCGATTATCTTCATCAACTCAGCTGCAAAACCTTCCCCTGTTGTATTTGACGTTTTGGACGCTAGATAATAACCTGCTTTATCGAACTATGTGGTAAAAATAGTGCAAAATGTGTTTACATATCAGTGGTTATCAAAAGAGAAAGTCGATTAAGAGAATCGATCAAAGCAGGTAGGACCTATTGAAATGTTCATCGAGAATAGAATTAAAACAAATAACGGTTGATTTGAATATGAACTGTCATGGTATAATTAGCGGCGGAGAGCCACCAGCACTTCGGGTCAGTCACTTCACTGTCACCTCACCTCACACGCCGCGCAGAATAGACCAATATGTTCATGTCTCGTTGTGGCATATAGCAGTAGGGTGTAGCACCATTTATGGCCTCACTTCACTTCGACATACCCCCATTAAATTCGTCTTGCTATGTTGTGTGCGCGACGGGGTACCCGGGTACCCCGCTCCCATTTGGATAACGGTGTAGAAATGATGCAAGCAAAAAACGTTCTTTTTTTTTGCGTTTGTTTATAAGGCCCCCTCGCCTATTAGGCATTGCTTGGGCCGATGAGCATTATTAACAATTAGAACCCTTCCCGCTTTTATTTTTCAAATAAAACGTATTATTCCCTATTTGATAAGTTGCATTATTATCATCTAAACGATCTGTTTGCTGACCAGTCTTCTGGGTGCACTGATCAGCACGAACTTTCTTTTTTTCGTTTTCCTTGTGTTTCGACAGCCGGCGTTTGTTGGTATTTTCAATTTGATCCTTTGTTGCGTTTGATGAGCTGGTGCTAGAATTTTCGTCGTTGCTTTCAACGTTTGAAGTGTGATGATCCTCGGTGTTTCGCTGTTGTTCTTCTGCTGAGAACCCGGTGAAAGCAGGAGATGATTGACCTGATGTCGTTGGCTGCTTTTGTTGGCTGCTTCACAATCCACATATATCGGGATTTTGAACTCACTCTTCGCACAGAGAATCGCGTGTTTATAGTTGTGCGCCTTTTCATAGCGCAAGGCCACTTCATTGTCTATCATCTCAATAAAAACACAATTTCGGACGTTATGAAACTGAATGCATCTAACGTCCGAATATTGAAGCCTTATATTGTTCTCGAAGAATTTTTGCACTTTTCCCGCATTGGGACGAACTGGAAGGACACTGAAGTCAACAACAAGTGTGTTTTTACGAACTACACTCATTTTCGCTACAATATTTCACCAAGTTAAGCAGAGCAGAAAGAGCACACGTCCGATGAATACGAGTAATGGCTGTCGAATGAAAAAAAAAACGTTCTTCATTTCGTAGAAATTTAAATGATTAAGAAGGTTCAAATCTCACCATAGGTGAATAAATTCAGATTTTGAATAAAGCATAAATTAAATTGACAAAGCATCTGTTATTTGTGGACCTTAACTTGGCCCAGGACCAAGGTTAAATACAGTGCTAGTCATATATTAATCGACTATGATCCTTAGCTTCGATTACCAGCTAGAAACCCTATGCATAATCTAGCCATCCCTCTGTACATTTTATCAAATATATTATATTCACTCTTTCACCACAAACGAAGTGACAGACGGAGCGGCTCGAAAACTTTGGTGACTAACCTGCTATTGCAATTTTTCAGTGTACCACATTTCAACACCACTACTACTGGATTGTACAACATGGCAACACTACTATTGGATTGAACTAGCATTTTCACCAAATGTACTAGAATATTTTGGTTCTATCTCTTTCACTCTACTCAAAACTGAAATGCATAAAAAAATGACAAAATGATACGCACTCTTTGCACACTGTCAAAGAATCATTGTACACAAAATCAACTTTGTTCAAAACAAAACAAAAAAACTAACCCATCTGGTGGATGATGGCACAAGCTTCCAAGAAAATTCTATTACAGTGAACCACATTATTTTAATGGATTTCTTCGCCAGTTAGTCGTCTGTCACTTCGTTTGTGCTTTCACTCAGTTGGCGAACCGAATTTTTAGCTATGAAAGCACCTCTGTGGCCAAAAAGGCTACCAATGTATTTTTTTATCGTCACGAGGGGTAAACCAAATGAAAAATTGTTTAATATTTAAAATGAATATATTTCAGCATTTTATTTTATTTGATGACAACAGTGACATGTCAGACAAATTTTAAAGTAACATACACAATGTAATTAATGAAAATAATTTGACTCTTACTTTTGTAATAAGTGCTATATTCGCACCTCTCGATTGTAATTGAATGATTGTTGCTGACCTTTTTCAACGCTAGATGGTGCGTGAAGCAATATTTTGCGGGTCACCAGACAAACAGATATAACGCATTGAATATTTTTCACTGTAAAACATCGTCACTAAAACACTACCACCAACCGGTGGAAACTAACGGTTTTAAATTAGCTCACTACTTGACTGGCGTTGACGGCACCGTCGAAAACTTAACTCTTCTAGAAAAGATTGACAGTTTCTCATGGAATTTCGCAATGTTTCACGCACAGTCTGACGTTTGCTTATGGATTTTACTATTTGAGTAAAGAGCTACAAAGTCGCCGTCAACGCCAATCCCATTCTAGTAGAAATTCTAGTACTACACTATGTTTGTTTTGATTCGTTATGAAAGTTTGACAGATAAAATGAAGGATTCATGGATTTTCCTAATTTTCGAGGGATGCATCGATTAGCTTGGAACCGAAGAGAGTACCAGCCACAAACGAAGTGACAGACGTCTAACTGGCGAAGAAATCCATTTAAATAATGTGGTTCACTGTAATAGAATTTTCTTGGAAGCTTGTGCCATCATCCACCAGGTGGGTTAGTTTTTTTGTTTTGATTTGAACAAAGTTGATTTTGTGTACAATAATTCTTTGACAGTGTGCAAAGAGTGCGTATCATTTTGTCATTTTTTTTATGCATTTCAGTTTTGAGTAGAATGAAAGAGATAGAACCAAAACATTCTAGTACATTTGGTGAAAATGCTAGTTCAATCTAGTAGTAGTGTTGCCATGTGGTACAATCCAGCAGTAGTGGTGTTGCCATGTGGTACACTGAAAAATTGCAATAGCAGGTTAGTCACCAAAGTTTTCGAGCCGCTCCGTCTGTTACTTCGTTTGTGGTACCAGCACAAACGAAGTGACAGACGGCGCGGCTATTACAAATTTTCAGTGTACCATATGGCAACGCTACTACCAACAATCAATACGAAACTAACGATTTTAAATTGGCTCACCACTTTAGTAGCCTATTGGTCCCAAGCAAACGATTAACGTACCCTATTCTAGTTGAAATTCTATTACTACACTATGTTTGTTTTGATTCGCTATGAAAGTTTGACAGATAACATCAGGGGTGTGTGGATTCATGCAGAACATGCAGGGGTGAGTGAAATAGCTTGGGACTGCTTGGGACCGTTGTTCTGGTACTGAGTGAGCCAAAAATAATAATGATTTTCTTCGGGACCCAGTGGTCTTAGAGTTACCTGTATGCTACTACTGGATTGTACTAGAATTTTTTACCAAATGTACTAGAATGTTTTGGTTCACTCTACTAGAAACTGAAATGCATAAAAAAAATTACAAAATGATACAATCATTGCACACTGTCAAAGATCATTGCACACAAAATCTAACAAAACTAGCCCATCTGGAAAATTATATTGAAACACATTATTTTAATTGATTTCTTCGTCTGTCACTTCGTTTGTGGTACCAGGGCTGAGTCAAAAAGTTGAGCATGTTTCTTCGGGATCTTCTGGTCTATGTCTAGTTACCTCTATGCTACCCCTAATAAAACAATATCAAACCCGAACGATAACCCAAATGAAGAACTATTCCACAAACGGTTTGGATGATACCCTGAACACGTCGTTAAGTAAAATAACCATACCAATTTTATTAGGGACCAATAAAAATACTATCATGGGCAGTACGCTGAACAGATGGCGGTAGTGTGTAAACGTCAAATGCAAGGGTTATTGACTATGCGCGCCACAGGTGGTGGTACGTGGTACTACCAACAATCAATACGAAACTAACGATTTTAGTACCAGAGCTGAGCCAAAAATTTGAGCACGTTTCTTCGGGACCTACTTGTCTTAGAGTTACCTCTATGGTACTAACAACTCAAAACATTTAAATTGACCGTTAAATGCGTGTTCGATGAGTAAATTTGCCAGTGATAAATCAAAAATAAATCATACGTTAAATGCGTGTTTGATGAAAAATATACTATTGTTATGTCTGTTTGTCTGTGCTAGACCATGTCACCGAAATGTGAAATCAACTTTGGTTTTAATTAACATTTCTTATCTTTTGTTTTCCTCAGCCGCCCTGGAGGATCATCGGCTTTACAAGCACTTCCGCCTGGAATGAGGCAACAAGTAAATCAACAAGTTGGTCAAGCTGTCACGAATGCAGCAGTGAACGAATTGTCTAGTGTATTCGCTAATAGGTTTAAATAAAGTTCATAGTTCATGAAATGCAAACAAATTGTATTATATATTGTTAGTTGAAAAAATCGTGATGTCTATGTATAATATAACGTTATATAAACTGTGAATGTCAATGACAAGTGAAAAAAAAACACTTCCTATCAATTAAGCAACAAATTTACTCTCACTATACTGAGCACATGTAGAAAATCTAAATATGAAAAATAAAAGCTGGAATACGTGTAAACTATAAAATGTTTTTAATATTTTTCGTAAATTACAAATTACTGATATAAATCCCGAATTTCTTTATCATGACGTGCCATAATAATCTGGGAGTTTTCGGACGACGCGTGAGTAATTAATTATATGATTTGAGTAGTAGCTATACTGAAGATCCGAGAGATGTCGCCTCTTCAGTGGTAGGAAAATCATTTTTGCAGTATGGAGAATATCAGAAAATCCACGATTTGTGACTAAACATGCTTTTACAAAAGGAAACAAATAAACGAGTGTTTACCTTATCACCATAGTAATGTACTCGTGCAATTTTTGTGCATCTAAAATTGCCCATAAAGACGATAATGAATAAAAACTGAAAATTTCCTTGCATTTCCAAATGGTTTCCTACCATTCCCATACATTCGAAGTGACTGGCCCTCTGGATGTGGATGATGTCAAAACCACATCCAGAGGGCCATTCACTTTTGAATGTATGGGAATGGGTATGATTAATTAATCATGTTTTGTTGTTTTTGACATCATCCACATCCAGAGGGCCATTCACTTTCGAATGTATGGGAATGGTAGGAAACCTTTTGGAAATGCATGAAAATTTTCAGTTTTTATTCATCATCGTCTTTATGGGCAGTTTTAGATGCACAAAAATTGCACGAGTACATTACTATGGCGATAAGGTAAACACTCGTTTATTTGTTTCCTTCTGTAAAAGCATGTTTAGTCACAAATCGTGGATTTTCTGATATTCTCCATAGTCCATACTGCCAAAATAATTTTCCTACCACTGAAGGGGCGACATCTCTCGGATCTTCAGTATAGCTACTACTGAAATCATATAATCAATTCTCGCTGAAACCGGCCACTTTTTGTTCGAGGTTCTTCAAACCCATTTCTTTCGTACCTGAGCAGTTTCGTCCCAAGTTTGTACCGTAAGTTATACACCGAATAAAGTTTTCATGTAGCTTCCATTGGCAAGGAAATGATTTTCATCCATAATCAAAATTAATGGAATTCATCTGAATTTCACATAACATTTATGCGATCATGCTAATTAGAACTAAAGTTCAACATCATTATTGTTTTCAACGTTACCGTCAACAATATAAACATCATTTTCAATAAATTCTTTTTTGACATACTCCTCAACTTCAGCATATTGTTCAACATTATCATTGGAATCCATTTTAATATTTCCATCTAATTTCTCAGTATCATCAACATAGATATTAGCATCAACTTCTGCATTACCGTTTACTTAACATCGCCTTCAATAAAGCCAACTTAAAAAAATTTCATTAACATAATCATCGATATCAATTCCCACAATTAAATAAACTTTAAAAAATTCCATCAAATTCTATAATAATCAACTACAATACGGTTATCAGCTCCTACATTGCTATTGCCATCTACTTTAAAATTTTACAAACCATCATCTTCAACGTTGCCATTATCTTCAACACCATTATAAACCAGGAGGTGTAACGCAATTAAATCTCAATCATTGTCAAAATAGCTCAAGCTAGCAAATAAATTAGATAAATTTACACTCATTTTATACATTTCCATCTTCATTAATTTTCTATCTCTGTACTCATCATGGGTGCATCTTATTACTGAGAATCAAGATCTCCTGTATTAAAACTTTGGCTAGAAGACCTCTCGCTTCTGCTGTTCATGTTCAACCTCGTAAATCTCTCGCTCTGTTAATTTTCAAAATATTTTTTGTAGTAGGCCTCCCTTATACCATCTATATTGCCTTAGAGTCTTCTCGCATTTTGCCTCGGAGACCTCTCACTCCGAAAATTTTCAAGAATTTTACAATTCTCACTATTTTTTAGCATACTTTACCATCCATGAGGTCATGGTAATTATTTTGCCAAATTTCTTTAGTGTACTTTTCCATCCATCAGGTCATGGTAATTCTTATTTACCATCCATCAGGTCATGGTAATTATTTTGCCAAATTTCTTCAGTGTACTTTTCCATCCATCATGTCGTATTATTTACTTTATTTATTCAAAATAGGTTAGTTCACGCCAACTTCATAGTTGATTCTATTCTGAAACTTATATTGTCGCATTTATGTTAAGTTCTCATTTGGTGACGGTCGAAGCGCACCGCTCATTAGCGCGCTGCAAACCCGCCCATAAGGATTCTACACAGGTGTGTAACTTAGATAATATTTTATGACAGCGGCTTGAGGAGCGAATCCTGGATAACGAGGCGCCGTGTCTTAAATCAATGGGCGCAGTCGTATAACAGATGGTATAATCCCATTTTGAGAAATTATCCTGCCACACACAATATGAAGTTTGTCAATGAACGGTGGGATGCACACCTCATTTTACCATACTGGGATTGTCCAGAATCCCCCTTTGGATTGACTGGATTGTTTGGAATCCCCCCGGACTGTAATGAATCCGGACTGTCCGGAATCTAACCTGGGATAGTCCATAGTCCTCTTTGGATTGTCCGAAGTCCCCTCGGAAGTCCCTTTGATATTGTTGGGAAGCGGAACTGGGATTATCTGAAATAGACATCAATCTTCCATGGATTTTGCGGGGGCAGCTTGCAGTTCCTTTCGTGCACGTGCAACACGAAAGTGCAATTTCCATTGCCGAAAGATCTTCCCGGTTAAGCATTTCAAGCGCACCGGTTGCTTTGCTTGACAGTATCGGTTACTATGTGTATTTGATGTTGAGCAACGCGAGTAATTCAGAGTTACACAAAATTAACTCTGATTTTACTCACAATCAAAACCTGCCTTGCCGCAAAATCTCTAGCAAAATCAAAATAAATATTTCTGTGTGCAATGACAGTATGCATCAGTCAGGATAATGTTAAGGAACATCATTAAAACCCGGAATCAAAAGTTAATTCGTTGTCATGTTGCCATCAGTTATTTGTGTTACCATAAATAAATGTAATGCAACTTTGTATTAAGCAAACGATTTCATTTGATAATTTCAGCATCCAGTAATGAGTTTTAATTTGCGATAATTCAATGTTTCAAACCATTTGCAACAAAAACTATTAACTATTAGCCCCTTATGAAAATAATCTTAGCTAGTTCATATTAGAAGAAAAAATGCTACATTTTTCAGTTATGGGTTGGCTTGATGCATGAGCTAAATATCGACAAAAAAGATTTGCCACTAGATGGTGTTGAAACTATACAACCAAACAAGTGAACATTTCCAATTGGTTTTATACCACTGCATTCACTGCTGTTCAGTGAAGAACAAGTAGACAACTGTGTTTGCGTCTGATACTAATTATTAGAAATCGATAAAAAGTACCCTGTGAAAAGGATAATTATTGTGCTAAACAAAATCGAAAACATGTGAATTTGCTTGTAGCCCATCAAGCTAAACTGTATAAAATGATGGTTCTTGGAGGAACCTGAATCAAGGATCGCACTGTTTTGCTTTCTAAGGAGGTAGTTAGCTGCATTTGGCAAACCTGTGAAGCTTCCAGTAATAAATTTATGTAACTCTTGGCCGTCAACTCACCGTCACTGGAGAGTGTACACTAGATGCAAATACAGAAATCGTATTGAAATTTTCAAGGCACAGTGATACTCTCATCTGTTCGAAGTCAGCAGAACACAGTGCGAATAAAAATAACATGGGGAACAACGCTACATCCACAAATAAAAAAGTTGATGCTGCTGAAAGCGTTAAGGAATTTTTAGATCAAGCTAAGGAGGATTTTGAAGAAAAATGGAAACGGAATCCTACCAATACTGCTGCCCTGGATGATTTCGAGCGCATCAAAACTCTCGGAACTGGATCTTTCGGAAGGGTCATGATAGTACAACACAAATCAACCAAAGATTACTATGCTATGAAAATACTGGATAAGCAGAAGGTAGTCAAGCTTAAACAGGTTGAACATACCCTCAACGAGAAGAGGATTCTACAAGCAATTTCTTTCCCATTTTTGGTTAGCTTGAAATTTCATTTCAAAGATAATTCAAATCTATACATGGTTCTGGAATATGTTCCTGGTGGAGAAATGTTCTCCCACTTACGTAAGGTGGGCCGATTCTCTGAGCCACATTCTCGTTTCTACGCTGCGCAAATAGTTCTCGCTTTCGAGTACTTGCATTATTTAGATTTGATATATCGTGATTTGAAACCCGAAAACCTGTTGATCGATTCGCAAGGATATCTTAAAGTAACGGACTTTGGCTTTGCAAAACGTGTGAAAGGAAGAACCTGGACCCTCTGTGGAACTCCCGAATATTTGGCTCCGGAAATAATTTTGAGCAAAGGTTACAACAAGGCCGTCGATTGGTGGGCTCTAGGAGTATTGGTATATGAAATGGCAGCTGGCTATCCCCCATTTTTTGCTGATCAACCTATACAGATCTACGAGAAAATAGTGTCTGGAAAAGTTCGGTTCCCTTCGCACTTTGGCTCAGAGTTGAAGGATCTTCTAAGAAACTTGCTTCAAGTGGATTTAACGAAACGTTATGGCAATTTGAAAGCAGGTGTAAACGATATTAAAGGTCACAGATGGTTTGCCTCTACTGATTGGATTGCCGTATTTCAAAAGAAGATTGAAGCTCCGTTTATACCACGCTGTAAAGGACCTGGTGACACAAGCAACTTTGACGACTACGAAGAGGAAGCATTAAGGATCTCAAGCACCGAAAAGTGTGCGAAGGAGTTTGCTGAATTCTAAGATACGAGAAAAGAGTTTAAAACACTGCAATCATCAAAAACTAGAATTTTATAGAATAAATTGTACGTCACAAAACTCTCAACATAAGGCAAATAGTAATGACCAATCAGACCAAACCACTATCATCGCAAAGCTGATTGCCCATCCAGTACAAAATCGATGTGTCATTAGTATTGTAATGAAATTAAATCGTCTATACGCTGCTGTTACCACAATCAAATGGTAAGTATCCCAGATTTTCCATTTTAACTTAAGATGCCCATGAAGATGATCGATATTTGTCAGAATTGAGCTATCTTCCTTACTTACGAAAATACGATAATGGTAAAAAACTAAGAATTTGATTTCCAGTCTGGTCAAGAATCTTTCGAGACTTCTAAGAGTTGTTCACGTCCTGCGCTAAAAATGTAAAATAGCAAAGGCTCATACATATTTTGACACAACCGTGTTTATTTAGAGTTTCGGGAATCTGGGGATCAAGACAATAAATAGTACATTACTGATCGACACAGATGTTAGCTCAATTTACTAGCAACCACTTTATTAAGACTACGAAGTCATGACACGTTAAAACGGCAGTTTGTATAAATTTATTCACCTGTGGTGAAACTCGGCTCTTAGTACTTATTTAAATTCCAACAAAATTGCTCAAGTCCGCATTTAGGAAAGAGAAGTAAGCTAATTTATGAATGATGTGAGGGTCTGTGTTCATATTTTCATGCGATACGTTTTGACTCATGGTTGATTTTGTACAGAGAGCATTTGGAACATGCCCAGTGCAAATGATCATGTAGTTGAATTCTGACGTGATTTTATTTTCAGATTCTAGTCACTTTCCCGGTGGTACCAGGTGTTTGTGTGGACAATGAATGTGGTTATTGAACTTTCAGGCGGTATGATGTGTTGCAAGATAATTTTTGGCTCATATCAAATTCTGGTCACTTCCTGAGGGGCTCCAGGGACATGGCCGGGTATGGCAAATGTGAACCCTGGTACAAAATATGATCGTCATAAATGTTTATTTTACATATTGTATGTGACGTTACACCGTCCTTTTTTCCTGTTTTTAACAGTTTTTGTACGGTAACTGACAAAGATGAAACGTAGCCCGATAACCCATAAATACCATATTATTGCAGATTTGGATAGTGTGATAAATTTCCCAAGAGTTTCTGATTTGAGTAGCTCAAAAGGTTTTGGTAAATAGTGTAGTTGACAAGCGCAAAACGTTGTATCATCACGCAACATAGTCGCTCACGAAATAATTTTGAGCTACTCAAATCATAAACTATTGATCAATTCTTATAGGAAATTCATCACACTTTCCAAATCTGCAATAATATTTGAGGGTAACTTTTAATTTTTTTCCCGCACAACTGTCAAAAAATCAGGTTTAAAACGGTAGAATGTTAGAATGTGGCATTTTAAATTCTTATGTGATTTGATGAATTAATGTAATATGCAAGATTTTGGTCTACTTAGATTTGGCTTCCCCGAAAGTATCTGGAACATGTATTTATTTATTAAGTATATAATGTTCATCTGACTAACAGTCTTAATGAAGTTGGAGATGAGGAAAAGCCTGAATGATCCGGCTGCAAGCATATGCCGACCACACGCAGGCGCAAAAACCCCACATCTATTCACACAACACGTACATGATTAGAAAGCGAAGCATTCATAGAACAAAACTAGATTCCCGACATAAAACTTGAAATTCGTCGTCCGTAGCATAAAAAAAGTAATCGTCCTTGAACATGATGTCCAGACCAAGTTCTCGTCGGAAAGATGAAATCAGCGAAGAAACATGAAAAAGGTAGAATAACCTTTTCAGATTATAGAAATTGAACAAGTTACTCACCAATTTAATTGAATTATTGAAGCGTGGTATAACATCGTAGATCGATTTATGTTTCAACACCTAGCAGTCTACGGCGGTCTTCGTAATGTGGTAGATGGAGGGGATTTCACCACGATAGATCATGAAGGGCATATCTCACAAATTTTCTTTTTATTGCTTCGATCCAAGCAATCCACGTTGACTGATACGGGCACCAAATCACAGCATTGGATTCTGGGACCGACCGCAGCAGAGGGCAGTATCGATCGAATATGGATATGAATCCAGGCTCTCAGTTGGATCTAGATCTAATTTCGTTGTAATACAATCGAAAGGTGAGCGCCCAAATCCCGTACTTGATGAACACACTCAAGAGGCTGGTTGGCCATGTTGTAGTCATGTACAATCGATTTCAGTTTACTACGGAACGATATGACGTTGCATTTGTGAATGCGTTGTTTGTTTCTTTACTAAGGAGATTTCAGCCTAAGGCTGGTTCCTCTCCAGGAATACTTAATGTCAACATGTGTGTGGTACACCATTCAGTGCAAAGATCGATCTACTGTTGTAATGGGAGGCAGTCCTTATGTCTATTAACTACCATATAAATTTTGACGTCATCAGTATAGAACAAACGGCAACCTGGGGTCAGCGGTAGCTCATTAATGAATATAGTAAATAACAGAGGACCTAAGTTGCTTCCCTGATAAGTTCATTTCCAAACTTTACAATAAGCTTCCGATCCGGTAGATATTATCAGAAATCAGATGATGAAACTCCGAGTCTGCCAAGCCGTTTAAGCATGATCCCAAGATCAACACGATCAAAAAGGAGATTTCAGGTCAGTAAACACAGCGTCAACTAGTGTGTCAAGCGCAAGCAGAAAGAAGTATCGGGTATCATAGCGCAGATCTCTTGGGATGGAAATCTAATTCCTACAGGATGCAAACAGGATATCATTGATGGTGTGATCTCAAAAATGTTCGGGCATGCGCATAGTAAACTATTTCCACGACCATTCTCGATGT
The DNA here is from genome assembly GCF_037179485.1 of Ochlerotatus camptorhynchus. Taxonomy (NCBI): domain Eukaryota; kingdom Metazoa; phylum Arthropoda; class Insecta; order Diptera; family Culicidae; genus Ochlerotatus; species Ochlerotatus camptorhynchus. The sequence goes on from NW_027040875.1 coordinate 167,837, forward strand.
TGCGTTTATCTTCTTTTTTGTGCACTGAGAACATAACGGAAATCTTACAGCTGGAAGGAAATCGCTGCTCTCGCAAAGAAATGTTGAACAGTACTGTAAAGTATGAATCAGAGCATCGCAACTTTTTTTTCAAAATGCATGAAGTAATACCAACAATCAATACGAAACTAACGATTTTAAATTGGCTCACTACTTGACTAGCCTATTGGTCCCAAGCAAACGATTAACGTATCCCATTCTAGTCGAAATTCTAGTACTACGCAATGTTTGTTTTGATTCGCTATGAAAGTTTGACAGATGAAATGAGGGGTTATTCGTTTTTCCTATGTTTCGAGGGGTGAATCCATTAGCTTGGGACCGAAGAGAGTACCAGAGCTGAGCCAAAAAGTTGAGCACGTTATTTCGGGACCTTCTAGTCTTAGAGTTACCTCTATGGTAATACCATCATGGTTAGGTGATGTGGAGTATGTATTTCAATTTGACATGTTGGAGAATAATCTGAAAATTTTCCAATGAGCAGATAGCGCTCTTAAAATGTTTTGGGAACAGATTGCACTTATAAGATGGCGAACTAGCGAGTCCGTCACCCAAAAACATCTCAATAGGTAATTCTTCCCTAATAAACGGGTACCATACACTAACGGTGTCATAGATGATATGACCATACCTTATGGCCATTGTTTATGCGGGTTTATCATTCCGCATGGAATTCACGAAATTCTAAAAACTCCTTGGGTTTCTCCTCAGTTTACCTTGCATACACAGAGTGTAGCGTTTGTACGAGAAGTAATTGTATGTTAGATATCTGCTACTAGTTCGATTGAATGCCCGCTTAGCCAATGGACAACGAGATCTACAGTATTTTCGAAGCGCTCTCGATCTCAGCTGCTTCAAATATCGCAGGTGTGCATTTGCTCAAGCTGGCATAGGACTAGGCCTACGCAGGGGAACATGATCGGTAATGAATAAAGCGTGTGAAGCAATTAACAGCAAAATCAATATCTCCGGTAGAATCTTTGTGCAACTGTTGAACGACAGAGGATCGGTGGCTTCCAAAAAACCAACATTACTGCGTTCCATAGTAGATGCATGTTGCGTTGATATAAGTGAAAATTGACGACTAACTGGTGTAATACTATAGAGGTAACTCAGCTCTGGTACTATCTTCGGTCCCAAGCTAATCGATGCACCCCAAAACATAGGAAAATCCACGAACCCCCTAATTTTATCTGTCAAACTTTCATAGAGAATCAAAACAAACATAGTGTAGTACTAGAATTTTGACTAGAATGTGGTTCGTTAATCGATTTGCTTGGGACCAATAGGCTAGTCAAGTAGTGAGCCAATTTAAAATCGTTAGTTTCGTATTGATTGTTGGTAATACTGAAACCGGTGAATCAGAAGTTTATCTTGTCATAAAAGAATCGCACTTGCCTGTTTTTGACATCACTGCGTCCTAGAGTAGATAAAGTTTATATAGACTGCCCATTTGCTCCATGACTCAAGCTAACGTGAACTGTGTGTGAACCAGAAAGGCCAGATCCAGGATGTAAAGCAGTTAAGTTATCATTACTGGAAGCGGAAGGTGGCTCAGAGAATTAAGCTTTTGGTATGTGATTCTTGCCTTGGATACATGTCCGGATGTGTCCAATGTGGGCATACTCGATAAAATCGAAACTACTTGGAAACCACATCCTCGGGGATATCCGGAGCATGTCTGGATGTGTCTGGTATGGTTCTGGGCACTTGAAATTACCAGCATTACACTTGTTTTTGAATTCAAATGTGATTTGTGGTGTCGCATGATGGATTTTGGTCCAAGTCATAAACTGGCCAATTGCCCGGTAGTACCTGGAACATGTCCAGATGTGACCAAAGTGATCCTGAGCACTTGATACAACCATACAGGTAACTCTAAGACTAGAAGGTAACGATTTTAAATTGGCTCACTACTTGACTAGCCGATTGGTCCCAAGAAAATCGAATAACGTATCCCATTCTAGTGTAAATTCCAGTACTACACTATGTTTGTTTTGATTCGCTCTGAAAGTTTGACAGATAAAATGAGGGGTTAGTGGATTTTCCTATGTTTCGAGGGGTGAATCGATTAGTTTGGGACCGAAGATAGTACCAGAGCTGAGCCAAAAAGTTGAGCTCGTTTCTTCGGGACCTTCTGGTCTTAGAGTTACCTCTATGCTAGTACTCTCTTCGGTCCCAAGCTAATCGATGCACCCATCGAAACAGGAAAATTCACAAACCCCTTATTGTATCTGTCATACTTTTATAGCGAATAAAAACAAACATAGTGTAGTACTAGAATTTCTACAAGAATGGGGTACGTTAATCGATTTGCTTGGGACCAATAGGCTAGTTCAGTATAGAGTCGGTGTATAATGAGTCACGCCAAGAGAAAAACAATTGAACTCGCATCATGGTTTTCGAAAGATTTCCTTTCTTTTCACTTGGCAACAGAGGACTGCTACATCAACTTCAAATGACTTCTAGCTAGCAAAAAAAATAGCGGCTGTTGTAAATCATTCTATCAGTGATTTTGTCCAATCATCTTAACAAAAAATAGTAGAAATTCTCATTACTGATCGTTACCAAACGTATCCCATGACAATTTAATGCTCACTGCGTGTTTATGATCATTTCTTCGATTATATTTTATATTTTATTGCGATACCTTTCATAGCATCGTAATGTTTGTTTACTTTGCACGATAGGTAGCCAGTTTCACAGTCCAATAGGTAGACTTGGCTTCACTCTTGGCGTGACTCATTATATACCGACTCTAGTTCAGTAGTGAGCGAATTTAAAATCGTTAGTTTCCTTCGGTTGATACAACTATCAGCTAGTGCTGAGATTATAAAAGGTACATGAGCAGTTGTTTGAGTTGAATGATGAAACCAACAATATCTTAAACACCACCCAAGTCAAAAATAAGTCCTGAAACTGTGTACATTGTAGTCAGTATCGTAAATATTTAATTTTAATTGGTATTGGTTGATTTGGAAAACAACTTTGCTTTCACGACCGACATATTCCAACGATTTTCCAACCAGAGTTGCGCTAGCGAAGCAGGTTGTAAAAAAAATGTTGTAGAACATTTTTCAATTTACTCTTTTTGCAGTTCACAGTTCACGTGAAGTGAAATCGATCAGTTTATACACCTCCGGTAAAGTGAAAATATTTTTTTCAAAACGTCCACTTTCGCTTAGCAAAATAGTAAACGTAAACGCTGGTGAAAAACCGAGTAATTTATGAGATTTTCCCTTCGCTTCGATCTCTATACAGGCCTTAACCGCAAAAGGGACACCCACATTAGATCCGGATCTGACACGTTGCGGCAAATTGACAGCTATATCTATTGTCTAACTGCCAAATTTTTTGTCAACGCAAACGGATCTAATGTATATGGCCCTTATTTTTTTCACTTTCTTTCCTTTATTTAACGTCGGTCTCTGTTCCGCAATCTAGTGCCAATCACCGACGGACATCACCACAATTAAAATTCAGAATTTTTTGCTGTGTAGGATATCGCACCTATTCAACACACATGGGCCGGGACCAACGGCTTTACTTCCCTTCCGAAGGAAGACGTGACCAGAGATTTTTATGCCTCAGAAAAATCCCACCGACCTCGGCTGGGATTGAACCCAGACCAATTGAGCTGTCAAATAGGGGAACCTATCGAGCATATCACGACCAACATCAGAAAAGAGCACATCAGCTTTTGCGAACCTAGCTTCGGCAAATCATTTTTTCGGGACTCAAGGCTCGCCTACGCAAACCAACACCATCATCGGGTTGGGGAAGGTGTCTCCTATCCGATTATGCTTTTAATCTGCTATCGAAGTTTTTATTATAAAAGTTTATAACACCGACAAACCGACATAACACTTAATTCTGACTTATGCCCGAAAATCGTAAACGGCCGATTTACATGTGCAGCTATCCGAATTGTCAAAACCATAGGATTTTTTGATCTAGTTAAAAATAATTTGTCCAGAATAGATCAGACACGAGCCAATTCATAATTTTTGCATGTGGGCTTATGGCTTAGCTAAATATTTCCCGCGAACACGGAGCCAGATGTCAGTAGTGTACTTTGGTTAGACATTTTTTTTTTTTTTTTTTTGTTAATTACTTTATTTGTACAGGCTCATTCGAATAAACTTTACAGAGCCAAGTTATCATTTTCTTTATACATTATAAATGTCTTAAATCTAAAATTAAAGGATTGGAACCGATTACTCGCGGTCTTCTCGAGGTTAGTGGATGACAATTGTTTGGATCGGGAGAGGGAAAAGGAGATTTGGAATATGATTTATGATTCAAAAATTTCACTATTTCTAAAACAAATACTTAATCCTATCGACGTTATATCAACTCTGTAATTATACAATTATTACAGAAACAAATCTACAAAAAAAAAATACACACACACATACAAAACACAAACTAAACACAAGGTTAATCAAACTTACAATCTATGGTTAATATTCTTCAAGAAAACATATATGAGTTGCATAAACTCCAGATCGCGTCTAGCCAAAATATCCCGAACTGGAACATTAGGTTGTCTACCTCGAGCCCGAAGGGAATCGTACAACTCGGATCTGACTCCACGGTGCTCAGCACATGACCAAATAATGTGATCTGCGTCCTGGTAACCTTGTCCACATTCACAGAGATTACTGTCCCCCAGCCCAACACGGAACAAGTGAGCGCTTAGTGAATAGTGATTGGACATGAGGCGAGACATCACACGAATGAAGTCTCGACCCACCTCCAAACCTTTGAACCAAGGACACTTCGACACCTTAGGGATAATTGAATACAACCATCGTCCCAAACTCCCTTCACTCCATTTATTTTGCCAGCTGGCGAGTGACTGTTGACGATAAATGAAGAAAAATTCGTCGTAGGCGATTTGTCGATCGTAAATATCAAGAGCAAATTTTCATTATGTCGTAAGTAACATTCGCACCAATCCGAGAAAAATAAAGTTTTGTTTTGATGACCGAAAAGTTATTCCTATTTCCAAGTAAACACATATAATCTCATAGTGATAGCAATGTTTAACATATTTAGCAGGGTTTTAATCATACAAATGCAAATCGCTAGCTTTCATGCTAAAAAATGCTGGTTTTTGAGTCAAAAGTTATTATACGTCGTTTGGTGGTCCCTATTGTTACTTAAGTCAAAGTGTATTTACCAGGATATTCGGGAGAATTATCAATTACGTCTCCTTACGTGCAGCCCATTCATTATTTTAGGACCACCGAAATCATCTTAGCAACAAACAGTGCGATTTATTCACTTTAATAATGAGAAAGCGAAACGACGAACGTACACTTTTCACGGGTTTCTCAGCGCTGTTACTTAAGTCAAACGGCATCTCCATAGAAATTGGGTGACTTAAGTAACATCGAAAACTATTTTGATCGGAAGGTGATTACGTCAAAAAGCAATTTGGCTGGCAAATAAATTTAAAAATGGGATTTGATCCTATATTCGGTCAGTATATAGTGTAATAGCAGGAGAATCGATTGACACTGATAGCTCGACTTTGTTTACCTTTGTTACATTCGACGTAATGAAAATTTGCTCTTGATATCGCCTTCCATAGCGCCCACCTTTGCAAGCGAGTCCGCCTTCTCATTGCCCGCAATCGAGCAATGAGATGGGACCCATGCAAAGGTGATGACAAAAGATCTTAAAGATAAAGCACTTAGAAGCTCTCGTATTTTCATGAGAAAATACGAGGAGTGCTTTACCGGCCTCATGGAGCGAATAGCCTCGACAGAACTGAGACTATCCGTAAAAATAAAATAATGATCTGGTGCAAGTGAGGCGATCGTTTCTATCGTATAATGTATTGCCGCCAGTTCAGCAACATATACGGAACAAGGAGCATGAAGCATTCGAGAGGCGCTATGAAATTCGTTATAAATACCAAAACCAGCGGACGCCTCTATTAGTGATCCATCTGTGAAGAACGATCTTGCGGAATCAACTTGGCCAAACTTTGCAGCGAAAATTGACGGAGCAATCATGGAACGATGATGCTCTGGGATTCCGCGAATCTCTTGCGTCATTGATAAATCAAAATGAACAGAACTGTCGAAGTCGGAGAAGCAAACACGATAGGGATTATGCTGCGAAGGGCTGACATCCTGTGTTATGTACACGTAGTACAATGACATAAAACGAGTTTGAGGGTTTAGCTCAAGAAGCTTCTCAAAGTTTGCAATCACCAGTGGGTTCATAATTTCACAACGGGTGAGGAGCCTGAGGGATAATTCCGAAAACCGATCAGAGAGTGGCAACATGCCCGCTAACACTTCGAGACTCATCGTATGAGTCGAGTGCATGCATCCTAACGCGATACGAAGACAGCGATACTGCATCCGTTCCAGTTTGATGATGTGAGTTTTAGCCGCCGACTGGAAACAAAAACTACCGTATTCTAAAACCGATAAAATCGTTGTCCGGTACAACGTTAGAAGATCTTGCGGATGGGCTCCCCACCACGTTCCGGTAATTGTTCGGAGAAAATTGATCCTTTGTTGGCATTTCCGCTTCAGATACTCAATGTGGGATCTCCAGGTGCATTTTGAATCGAACCAGACCCCAAGATATTTGAAGGACATAGAATGAGTGATCGGTTTACCCAAAAGTTGAAGCTTTGGTTGTGCTGGGCTATGCTTCCTAGAAAAAACGACCAACTCAGTTTTCTCCGTGGAGAATTCGATACCTAGCTGGATAGCCCAAGTAGACAAATTGTCTAAGGTATCCTGTAAGGGTCCTTGCAGGTCGGCCTCTCTGGGTCCTGTCATAGACACTACTCCGTCATCTGCAAGTTGTCTCAACGTGCAGTTGTCCCTTAGACAATTGTCAATTTCTCTGACGTAGAAATTATACAGAAGGGGGCTTAAACATGAGCCCTGGGGGAGACCCATGTAGCTAAATCGTGAAGCTGTAGAGTTTCCATGAGAAAAGCTCATATGTTTCTCTGACAGCAAATTGTACAAAAAGTTATTAATTAATGGAGAAAGGCCACAAGCGTGGAGTTTGTCTGAAAGGACTTCAACCGATACTGAATCAAACGCCCCCTTAATATCCAAGAAGACAGAAGCCATTTGCTCTTTATTAGCAAAAGCCAACTGAATCTCAGTGGAAAGCAACGCGAGACAGTCGTTCGTTCCCTTGCCCCTACGGAAACCAAATTGAATATCTGAGAGTAGGTGGTTCAACTCAACCCATTTGTCCAGGCGAAAAAGGATCATTTTCTCCAACAATTTTCGAATGCACGATAACATCGCAATGGGACGATACGAATTGTGATCTGACGCGGGTTTTCCAGGCTTTTTAATGGCTATAACTCTCACCCGCCTCCAATCATCCGGAACAATATTAAGCTCCAGGAACTGACCAAACAAGTTCAACATGCGCCTCTTAGCGACGTCTGGGAGGTTCTTCAACAAGTTGAACTTGATTCTATCAGCCCCCGGAGCCGAATTGCCACACGAAAGGAGCGCGAGTGAGAGCTCCAGCATTGAAAAAGGCTGGCTGATCTCGTCTACCGAATTCGTCGTTTCGCGAGGAATCATCTGTGCCGGCACAGAATCAGGACATACTTTTCGCGCGAACTTGAGAATCCAACTATCGGAGTACTCCTCGCTCTCATTGTTTGAAGACCGGTTACGCATCCTTCGCGCCGCATTCCAAAGCGTATTCATCGACGTTTCGCGCGATAATCCGTCCACGAATTGCCGCCAGTATCCGCGTTTCTTGGCTTTGATGAGGCTCTTGAGTTCGCGTTCAAGAGCCGAGTACGCTTCGAAATGTACGGGTGTTCCACGTTTCCGGAAAAGCTTAAACGCGTCGGACTTTTTACGATAAACCTCAGTGCATTGCTGGTCCCACCAAGGGGAAGGAGGTTTCCTACGGAAAGACGTTCCTGGAACCGGCCGAGTTTGAGCTTGAAGCGCGCTGTCCAAGATCAGATTGGAGAGGAAGTTATATTCCTCCAACGGTGGAAGCCCTTCTACCGACGTTAGGGCATCTTCTATCACATTCTTGAACTTTGTCCAATCGATATTACGGGTAAGATCGTACGCGACGTTAACGGGTTCCGACGGATTGAACCCACTGGCAACTGAAACTTTGATCGGCAAGTGATCACTATCGTGGGGATCTTGGATCACATTCCACGTGCAATCCAACGATAATAAGTTAGAGCAAAGTGTGAGGTCTAATCTACTTCCATTCGAGGATGGGCCAGCCAAAAGTGTTACTTCTCCATTGTTAAGAATTGTCATATTAAAGCTGTCGCAGAGGTCATATATCAAAGTAGAACGGTTGTCATCATGCAGTTCCCCCCAGCCTGTACCGTGGAAATTCAAATCTCCCATAATCAACCGTGGAGCAGGAAGTACCGAACAGATATCTGAAAGTTGTTTGCGATTAACAACGGCTCTAGGAGGAATATAAACAGAAGCAATACAAAGGCTCTTACCTTTAATAATAGCCTGACATGCAACAACTTCAATACCTGGAAATTGTGGAAGATTCACTCTATAGAAGGAATGGCACTTTTTGATCCCCAAAAGTACCCCTCCTCCACGCGAATCCTCACGATCCAGTCGAATAATGTTAAAATCATAAAAAGGAAGATCGATATCTGAAGAGAGCCAAGTTTCACAAACAGCAAATGCGTCACAATCATTATTGTGAATTAAAAACTTAAAAGAATCTAATTTAGGAATGAGACTTCGACAATTCCACTGTAGAACAGTGATCAAATCCCCGACCTCGTTTGGAAAATTATCCATCGAAGGAAATGATTGCTGCAATGAGGGGCCACTTCAATGTCAATTGCTTCAAGAGGGTCTTCACAGAAGGAAGCATTGCCAGAACAATGCTTTTGAGAGGATCAGAAATATTGAGGTACTTGAGAATATCGTCCACAATTTTATCAAATGAGAACAACCCGGATGAAGAAGGGGCTTCTGTTCTTAAAAATGGGCCATCAGGGGTTTTTGATGTCCCCGGGAGAGATGAAAAGTTCTGGTTATAGTCAGTTCTGCGGAAACCAGGAGGAGTTGAAACTTCCTTTTTTCCATCACTCCTTGATTTGGGCAAGCTGATTTGGGGTTCCTTATCTGCAACTTTCCGCGAACGGATGCGTTTTCGTTTCCGGGCAGAACCTTCCGGAAAACTGAAAGAAACTCCCTCCTCAGCCAAGTCAGAGCCAGACTCGTCATCTGACAAAACAGCAAAGGGATTTTTGTCGTTGGTTGATGGTGTGGCTGTTTTTAGCATTGCTGCAAAAGACTGCCTGGAACGCTCCTTAAGAGAGCGTTCTAGTTTCTCCCCGCGTTGTTTGTACGCCGGGCACGATGAGAGACCATGAGGAGTTCCCTTACAGTACACGCATTTTGGTGCAGTGACTGTGCAGGCGCCATCCTCGTGCTTCTCCCCGCATTTAGAACAGCGTGCCTTGCTGCCACAGTGAGAGGCCGTATGTCCCAACTGTTTGCAGTTTTGGCAGTTCATGACCCGAGGAACAAACAAACGCACAGGTAGCCGAAGTTTTCCCAACTCGATGTAGTGAGGAAGGGCTGAACCAGAAAAGGTCACTCGAAACGAGTCTGTGGGGGTAAAGCTCTTTTTACCCTCGCTGAAAGATACTGAGTTCAGCTTCTGGACTTCCAGTATCTCAACCGTGGGAAGCAAGGGGTTTTTGAAACGGCCAACCGCTTGCTTCGCCAAGATCTCGGGGGTCAGACTCGCTTCGGTGACCACACCTTCGATCTCCACATTACGAGCTGGGATGTACACTCTATACTCGAGTGTAAAGAGCTGGGAGGCAGCAATCTCGTTAGCTTGTTTCAGGTTAGAGACGACAACGCGAAGTTTATTGTACCTCACCTTCGAGATTTCGGTCACGGCCAAGAACCGCTTCGTCAGATCATTAGTAATTTGCATTACATTCAAAGGTTTCTTTTTGGGCTGAAAGTAAACAACCCATGGGCCAGTCGAGTCTTCTGGGTAGGCTCGCGATCGGGGGCTTATCTGTCCCTGCCCATTACCAGACTGAGATGACGAACCAGGGATGACATCATCTGATTTCTGGGATGACAGACGTTTTCGACCCTTCTTGCTATCGCGTGGCAAAGTGGTTTCATCTTCCGACAAAACGTCCATTTCGTCTTCCGACAAAATGTCCATTTTGCCGTACTAGTGGGAGCGAAAAACGCTCTACCACTGCAACGATAATCAAAATTACTCGGACACAATACACGAGAAAAAAAAAATACAAACACAGAAACACAAACTTAAAATTTAACTGATGGGAGAAAGAAAGAAACAAGAACAAAAACTTATCTGATAATCCTATACTACTACCACCGAGCGTTTACACAGCAGCAGCGGAGCGACGCGCAGCTTTGATGATCTTCGATCCGCGTGTGCGGGCGGTCTTCGTTGGTGTGTGCTTGTATGAAGCTCGGCACTCAGCTGAACACACGAGATGGATGAGCGGTTTGAATGTGGAGGCAGATGCTGACACTCGATGACGATGATCCGTGTGCACAGGTATGCGTGACCACGCACCGATGGTGCGCAAAATGGTTGGCGAATTGGCAATCGCAAAAACAATTTTCCTTCCGATGATGCCGAAAACACACTTTCTTCTCAGAAAAAAACTCACTTTTTGATAAATTTATCGGGAATTATGCCAGGAATCACTAAGCGAGAAAAAACTTATTATTTACGTCAGATAATAGCGAGAAAACTTCCAAATTAACGGAGCGCGAAACAAGTCGACCGTTCTTCTTGCTAGGACGCAGTGAGATCAGATATTTTATTGTTTTTGATATATAATGGTCATTCATGTCGGTTTGTCGGTGTTTATAGTACCGTTGCAATTACAATTCAAACGAAAAATATTGATTACAATTTTTGATGGATCGAATTTATATCCGCCAGACTATAATTATATACCTAAATATCACAACAAGACGACGGAGAGACCTTATCCGATTTGCATGAAACTTTGCAAAATTGTTTGTTTCATACATTCACATTTTTGCTAAAAGTTGGCCACTTTGAGCCTTGTGATTTTTTTTTTTAAATCATACACTCTTAGATTTTTTGCCAAGGTGGGCACAACTGAGCAGCCCGGCATTTTACTTTGCTGGATGTAAGTGAAAAACTTGCCGAGATTCAGCAGAATTTATGTTTGTTAGCTGAGATCTCGGCAAAATTCCCGTTTTCCGCTTGCCGCTGAATCTCAGCAAGTTTTTAACTGAGATCCAGCAAAATAAAATGCCGAGCCCATCAGTGGTACCCATATCGGCAGAAAAAAAAATCTAAGTGTGTAGGAAGTATTGAGATTGACGTAGAAATTTAATTTAATAATTATAATTAATGAATTTCGAATGAAAAGTATAAATCAGTGCCAACATTTCAAAGGGGCGTAATTGCATTTGTAAACAATGGCTTTAGCCGTTGATTTATCACGAATAAAAGCTCACTCATGAAAATTAATGTCACCAACAGGTTTTCTTCTATACCAGCTAGCATTGTTAATTTGAAGGGATGAGCTTTTATTTGCGAGATATCAACGGCTAAAGCCATGGTTTGGAAGAAAAAAATTTAACGCCCCTTCGAAATGTTGAAACTGAAATCATGCCTACATCATCATAAATTTAATTCTCTGTTCCTTCGTTCAAATCCGAAACCATTTCCAAAACAGGAACTGTACCCGGAGCTGCTAGTAGTTTTTCGCTATCCCATGTCACAATTAAAACTAATTGTAATATAATAAATCAGTTGAAAATCGACTTTAATCTAAACGACAATTCTATTACTTACGCTACATAATCTGGAGTGTATCGTAATGCCACAAACGAAGTGACAGACGGAGCGGCTCGAAAACTTTGGTGACTAACCTGCTATTTCAATTTTTCAGTGTACCACATGGCAACACCACTACTACTGGATTGTACCACATGGCAACACTACTACTAGATTGAACTAGCATTTTCACCAAATGTAGTAGAATGTTTTGGTTCTATCTCTTTCACTCTACTCAAAACTGAAATGCATAAAAAAATGACAAAATGATACGCACTCTTTGCACACTGTCAAAGAATCATTGTACACAAAATCAACTTTGTTCAAATCAAAACAAAAAAAACTAACCCATCTGGTGGATGATGGCACAAGCTTCCAAGAAAATTCTATTACAGTGAACCACATTATTTAAATGGATTTCTTCGCCAGTTAGTCGTTTGTCACTTCGTTTGTGGTAATGCTTTGATCGAGAGGAAGCCGACAAAATTGAACCCACTTTTCTATGATTACGCTGTATTTGGGAAACCTTTAGAAACTGACATTTTGTAACGTTTTATTCGGTTTATTTTTACTGAAGGATGCCGTTCAATTCAATGGCATTTTTCAAATAACACTAGTTTACAAATAGAAGTAAAAAAAAAATAATGAACTTCAACGTTTGACCTATCACCTTTTCGTGGTACGTTACGGGATGTAAGATCTACCATCGATTTCTAGTCTTGACTACTTCAAACTTTCCAATTTTGACTGAAAAATGGGGCGCGCCTATCAGAACTTACAAACACTGGTATAGTCATTGTTCAACTGTTTACAGCCAAAAAGGCAAAATAACGTGCCTATGGTTACTTGGGCTGAATCCAAAAATGTATGAAGAGCTTTGAGTGGGTTGGTTTATTTCCTTTTAAATTCCGTTATAATTGCTTATCTTTTGACAGATACGCGTATTTCGTCTACTACTTGCAGACTTCACAGTGCCAAGTACTCAACACCACTGTGTTGAGTACTTGGCACTGATGAAGTCTGCAAGTAGTAGACGAAATACGCGTATCTGTCAAAAGATAAGCAATTATAACGGAATTTAAAGGAAATAAACCAACCCACTCAAAGCTCTTCATAAAGGGATTCCGTTAAGAGGTTCGACAAATTTAAAGGATTAACCAAAAATGTAGCAAAAAAAAAGGATAGTTTTCTAGATACAGTTGGTTTTTCAAAATACAAATATCTCCAGCTGTAATAAAGCTATATCAATTATTTTAACGCCAAATAGAAAGGGAGAAAATTTTCTTTCGATCAACTAGACATCATTTTTCAGTTAGATTAGTGGTAACTTCGTTTGTGGGTAAGACCAATGATTTTTTTTTTGGGTATCAATCTGGAGCTGCGTGACAGCTTAATTTTCAAGACTTGACCCATTTGAATAAATTTTGCTTCTATCTTTGACAATACAGCAGAAGGACTAGCCTATGTTGGCCGCTTGCACGCTGGATTCCGTATGTATTGTTTCAAGATAGTTATAGAAAAAAATGCAGTGACGTGTGCGCGTAGATACATCCGCTTAGTAAACCGATTGAATAAGTAAATCCGTTTCGAACGAAATATCTAAATTATGTAAGTTACGAAAACTGCGCAAATTCCGAAAGCCGTGCGAGACAACCGAAGCAAGAAAAAAGGCTTATTATCATTTAGAGAGTGCCACCAAAATAAATGTGATAGCCTATGATGGCAAGTTGATTAATTTTGGTTTCCTCCCTAAATATTCTACTTATTTTACTGTTGAGCTTTGTTTCAATTTAGTTATTTTACCGCACGTATCAATCATTTCAAGATTTCGCGACCGTACCGAACAAATTCTATACTACAGAAGTTAAAAAAAAAACTTTTGGTGAGCTCCACCGCATTGCGAATCACTTCTGCGTAAGCTCCGTAGACGTAGACGCGTTGATTCCGACAGCCGCGAAAAGTTAAACATGCATCAATACCACATAAGGAAAGATCGATTTTACGTATGGTTTAGTTCATAGATTAACATTGACTGCTGTTTACAAATGTAAGTACTTGAACACTAAGAAATAAGTTAACTCAAATGCTTTAACCGCATATATAAGAGATTTCGCGTATTGAGAGAATTATATAGTAATCGAGTACAACAAACTCAGGGGAATACAATACCTCCAAAAGTTTAAAAGTTATTAATTGTCACATACCTCTACTTTTACTTCATTTTCATTTTCATTTTCATTTTCAAGCACAGAAGGGGTTCATAGGGCCAAGTCACCAGCGAAAAATCGCTGTCCATACTGCACCAGGGTAGAGGTATAGATTTGGCATCACAGAATAATAACCACAGGGGTCAAATAAATCCTGTTTACGATACCGGATAGTAAGGAAAGCTGTTGAACATAGGGGCTATCCCAGAGTAACAGCAATAATAGTGAAAGTTAGGAAAATAAGCAGGTAGAGATGGTTGATTTGCAATGGCTATCGACTCTGTTATATGGCCTACCGTATCAGATTCAAATTTAATGTCGTTTAATATTGCGCTTATTACTTTTATCTTTATTCTTAGCAATCTCCTTTCATACTTGTTTGTTTTAAAGTGAACTGGATGAAATTATTGTTTTATCAAAATTATGTTAAAGTTAACTATGCTTTCAATTGTCAACAGTTTAGTTTCATTTTATGATGTACAATGGGGGTCAGGGGCCATGTCACCGATGTGAATATTCACACCATCCATAATACACTAGGGAAGGGGAGAGGAGTGAGCAACACAGCATCTTTACCCAGGGGGGTTAAAAAAGTTCTGCGAGGTACACTTATGGTGAACCAGCGGCTCAGGGATTGTAGAAAGGAAAAGGGTTGGGTAGGTTTAAAATGCAGAATTAGATGCCGTCACGATTGAATGCGCATGTTTAAACAACGTTGATCCAGGTACCTATCATATAAATTTGCATATAATCTAGTTATGATTATTGTCAATAATACTTACATTTCGATAAAGATGGTGCTGCCTACTTTACCTGTTATGTGATATATATCATCACAGAGTCCAACCTTGAATCGCAGACCAGGTCCACTAACAAAACACTCGTTCCGAGAAGGAGTTTATGGTCTTCTTCTTTTTCTTCAGGTTCGCTCACCACCCGGAATGAAGGCTCGGTGCGGTTAGTAATATCAAACAGTGTTACATGCAAACGAAAAAACGAAAAAGAGATACAACCAGTAAAGTAATAGTTTCATCTGAATACCCAACTAACCATATCTCAGTGACATTGTACCACTCTGAACCCACACCTAAAGCTATTTTGTGATTATATGGTTACTTTGGTATTCAGATGAAATGTTGTGCAAGTACCAGAAGTTCAACAACGCCCAACTATGGACAGCTCAATGTTAATACCATTTACTCTTTGAATCAGCTTACACCAACATGATAATCTACTAAGAAACATCTAAGAATGTATAGAGATAAAGTTCAAAAATACAGTTTTAACTGATGGTACTTTATAAACGTCAAACTGTCCAATATTGGACCCTGCCAACACACGGCGCCTGCACGGCAATGTGGGCCGTCAGAATGGTTCATCGGTTGCGAAGTGAAGTGCTTCTTAAACTGAAGCGAAACATTTCTCAATGTTTCAACGTTATCCTAACGTAAACTTAATATTATCACCCATATGCCTGTCGAGCCCGAAACCCATCCACCACACAAAATCAAATAAAAATGCTTCTGTATGGCAAATACGTCCAGACATAAACGAGAATATGGGTGTATATCTTCACTGTAACAACTACGGGTAATCAGCGAAAATACTTGCATTTTACTCAGGCACTTTTGAGCAAACTGCAATCACTCTCTCATACTCGAAATGTGCCACGACCAAATTGGCACAACGACGCCCTATACGCTCTCTGACCAAAGCGCAGGGTGTCACATACCTCTACTTTTACTTATTTCCTAAACTATTCCTCTCCTTGTTAATGCTGTTTGTTATTGGTCTACTTGCGTTTTCTTATTGAAGTTCAAGACTAAATAGGAAGATTTATTCTACAACTTTAAAGGTTAGTTGCCTCCCTAAGCGGACCCCCCGCATCCTAATTCTTTTGCTAATCTACCTAATGTTATTAGACTTTCTGAAGTTTCTTATTTAAGTTCATTTGATGATTATGATATCTCATTAGTCTAATTGAATAAATTATTAAAAGCTCTAATTCACCTAATCAAGCATAACCCATGCTTTATTAAGTACCTGCACTTGTTTTTTTTTTCATTATTCAGCCATGTTGGATTTTTGTATGGGACAGCGACCGAGTTTGCTTACAATTTGCTCTAAAACCGCACTTTACCCATCCGCGACCTCCTCGCCTATATAGTGACAAAGCTGTATCACCATTTATATACCCACCATGATCGCGCCTAAATTTACACAAAATTACGTTTGAATTTACACCAAATTAACTATGCTACACAGAAAAAAATTATATTACATTATTACGCAACCAGCGGAATGACCTCTATGTAGCTGTTTGGATGTAATATTCATCCATTGTAACAACTTTTTCTAGGTATATATCGCAGAAATTTATTTAATTTTTTAAACGGTGAGCTGTATTCATAGTCTGGCGGATAGAATCTCGGGAGCTGAAAAATAGCGGAACCAATCGAGCAAATCACGACCAACAACCGAAAAGAGCACATCAGCTATTGCTAACAAAACTTTGGAAACCCTTTTCTCGTGACTCAAGGCTCGCCACGCAAACTAACACCTCCTTTGGGTTGAGGAAAGTTTCCCCTATCCGATGATACTGGTAATTTGCGTTCGATTGGCGAGGAAAGAATAATCAACGTTTTGTTTATAAAAGTAGATAGTACCTTTTCAATTGTTGGTCTAAAATATATTGAATTCTATCCGACAGACTGATGAAGAGAACCAATCAAAGCAGATAGGGCCGTTTGAAATGTTCATCTAGATTTGTTTGCACAAGTTGTAAATCTATTAAAGTAGGAATATTATAATATTTTTTTTAATATATTTTACTTACAGATCATACGAAACGTACTGGATACTTGCTGAAACAGGTAAAGTCATTGAATTTTAGCATTCAACTTACGTAAATAGTCGAGCAGCTTTGACACGACCTTCTGTAAAGAAAATGATGTACACGCTATTTCAAAACTACCCAAATATGGGTACAATCCACCCAGATCGGTCAAAACTGAACCTACATAAAAATTGGTAAACTGTGTTGGGAGTAAAAAGTTGACAAATGAACAACATTGATATGAATCCGATCGACGTTGTTCATTTGTCAACTTGTCACTCCCACCATAGTTTACCCATTTTTGGGTAGATTCAGTTTTGACCGATCTGGGTGGATTGTACCCTAATTTGGGTAGTTTTGAAATAGAGTGTATATATAGTGGCGTCACCACTAAACAGAAGCGCGCTAGTCACACGGAGATGAAAACTACCCAAAATTAAGTGCTTTTTCCCGGGTTTAGTCCAATAACCCAAATTTAAGTTAATCGCATATAGGGTAGGTGTACCACCGACAAACCGACATGAATGACCATACAAAGTACCATAAAATTTCTGATCAAATCACACAACTGACATCTGCCACCGTGTTCGCGAAAAATGTGTATCCTAGCCACAAACACGCATACAAAATGTATGAGTTGGTTCGTGTCTGATCTATTCCGGGCAAATGATTTTTATCTAGATAACAAATTTCTATGGTTTTGACAGATGGGATCGCTGCACATTTGTATCCGCCGTTATGGATTCTCGATCAAGAGCTAAGTTTAAGTTTCATGTCGTTTTGTCGGTGGGTGTACCAGTTATGGCCATACGTTCCTATTATGGTGTGTTCCAGTTATGGAATTCCCATAGGCCATAATTGGAAGACACCATAATAGTAACGTATAGCCATAACTGGTACATCTACCCTAGTAGCACAAACGAAGTGACAGACGGAGCGGCTCGAAAACTTTGGTGACGCACCTGCTATTGCAATTTTTCAGTGTACCACATGGCAACACCACTACTACTGGATTGTACCACATGGCAACACTACTAATGGATTGTATCACATGGCAACACTAAATGTACTAGAATGTTTTTGTTCTATCTCTTTCACTCTAATCTAAACTGAAATGCATAAAAAAATGACAAAATGATACACTCTTTGCACACTGTCAAAGATCATATTGCACACAAAATCAACTATGTTCAAATCAAAACAAAAATACTAGCCCATCTGGTGGCTGATGGCACAAGCTTCTAAGAAAATTCTATTACAGCGAACCTCATTAATTTAATTGATTTCTTCGCCAGTTAGTCGTCTGTCACTTCGTTCGTGCTAGT
The DNA here is from genome assembly GCF_037179485.1 of Ochlerotatus camptorhynchus. Taxonomy (NCBI): domain Eukaryota; kingdom Metazoa; phylum Arthropoda; class Insecta; order Diptera; family Culicidae; genus Ochlerotatus; species Ochlerotatus camptorhynchus. Next base: position 186,076 of record NW_027040875.1, read on the forward strand.
AGTTTCCATTTAAAACCAGCAAAAAAATTACTTTTGCTTAAGTATATTCTACCCAACATTAAGTTTAATTCACGTAAATTTGAGAATATGCAATTTACTCCAAAGGAAATCATTGGGTTGAACCACAAACGAAGTGACAGACGGAGCGGCTCGAAAACTTTGGTAACTAACCTGCTATTGCAATTTTTCAGTGTACCACATGGCAACACCACTACTACTGGATTGTACCACATGGCAACACTACTATTAGATTGAACTAGCATTTTCACCAAATGTACTAGAATGTTTTGGTTCTATCTCATTCACTCTACTCAAAACTGAAATGCATAAAAAAATGACAAAATGATACGCACTCTTTGCACACTGTCAAAGAATCATTGTACACAAAATCAACTTTGTTCAAATCAAACCAAAAAAACTAACCCATCTGGTGGATGATGGCACAAGCTTCCAAGAAAATTCTATTACAGTGAACCACATTATTTTAATGGATTTCTTCGCCAGTTAGTCGTCTGTAACTTCGTTTGTGGTTGAACTATACCGTTGGGTCGAATCTCTCGTTCCTTTTTTGACAACAATAACGAGTGCAAGTGAGAGGGTCAACTCAAAATCAAGTAAAAAGAACTTAAATTTTGGGTAGTATTTTTTCTCCGTGCAGATTAGCGACTTCCAACGTCATTAGCGATATTGGTGTAAATCACATTTCCAATGGAAAATAGGGGGAGGTTGTTCATTGAAACTTCCGGTCCGCTTCGTAGCATAGTGCTTGCTAAGAGGTGCCAGGTGATAACCCACTGATTACCTGACGATCGGCCAAATTTGGAAGACGTCTGCATTGAATTGTCTCACATTGTAATATTCCGCCCACTATATCACAATCAATTGCGAGTAGCTGAGCGGAATGGAGACAAGGAAAGCATTTGGTACAGGACCAAGTCTCTCCCGGCTGGCGCCAAAACAATGAATCTGGATGCAACTGGATCAAGTTGTCATGGGGCACGAAATGATCCTGTTGCATGGCTTGGAGCTGTTGCAATCGAGGAAGGGGGTTGGTGCTAATGTTTGATTTGTTTTTGTATAATTTCAGGTGTTAAGGTGGCTCGCTGCCTCTGGATAGTTTGACGGTGGTTCAGCAAGAATAATATTGAGACATAAGGGAATGCAACAAACGTGTCAAATTAACTGCATTGGTAACGAAAACACAGAGGAGCGTACACCTGATGTCACACACCAAGCTGATGGTAATAAGGTCGGTGATAATATGACATTTATATAAAAGCGGACATCAAATCAGATTGGTGAACGCACCAAAATTCGAAACTTCGATTAAAACGTGGAATCTGTGCAGCACCAATGGAGAACACCCAAAAGCTGCAGGTCTCATCAACCGCTGCCTGCGGTATATATCTTGTGGCTGGTGGCCTCACAAATAGATCTCAGATGTAAATGTCATCAGAAACCGATAGCAATAGAAACGAAGTCTGCAGGCAAGCGTTTGATTATGAATTAAAGCCGCCAGAACATCGCAGCAAATGTAAATACTAAGGCGGCGGAGCGTCAACAAGTAAATTAAGCAAGTCGATAGGAATTTGACTTGGGCCCAGGTCAAGCAGCTGCCCAGAATGGAAGTCTTTCACGTTGGCCCTGTGCACCTCTGGATGTTCCCAGGTATTTTAGTACGACGACGATGGACGTTGTCCCTTGGAACGGAATGAAAGCGCACAAACTTGATGTTGCACAACAAGCCAACGTGTTTTTTTCTTTCAGGAAAACAACAACATCCTCTATCTATCTTCTTTATTCTTTTAATCTCTTACTATCCCCTAATCGGACGCTAGTGGGACCAAAAAGCCTGCTAGTGAAAGGAAAGTCGTTATGCTATACGGTCTAGCATAGGCCACGACTAAATTTCCGTAGGTTCATGCCTGGCTTAAGTGCAGATCGGTAGGCAGTAGCCTGCCAGGGTGTGAACTGAGCAATAACAATAACAATAACAAATCTCATTTCCAATGGAAAATATCCATTAGAATTTCACATAACTTTCATGTGATCTCATAATTGGGATTCGCACCAGAAAATCACATGAACCTTATGCGTCAAATGAAGTTTATGTGATTTATCACATAGAATTCATGTGATCATATGAATATTACGTGAATTTCAGATAAAAATAATTATTTTTGTTGTTGGATAAATATCATGTGCGTTCTCAATGGAAACTACATGAAAACTTTTTTCAGTGTAGGAAGACCAGTGATCTACACTGAAAAAAGTTTTCACTTAGTTTCTATTAGGCCACCGACAAACCGACATGATACTTAATTCTGACTTATGCCCGAAAATTGTAAACGGCCGATTTAAATGTGCAGTGATCCAAACTATCAAAACCTACTAACGAACTATCTAGAATAAAACTAATTTGTCCAGAATAGATCAGACACGAACCAATTCATAACTTTTGCATGCGGGTTCATGGATAAGCTAAATATTTCCAGCGAATATGGAGCCAGATGTCAGTAGTGTGCACACCTAGTTTTTCTACCGAGCTCGGCTGTGCAAATCTCGACAAAAATAAGTTTCACTGAGATCTCAGCAAAAGTGACATTTGATTGCTGAGTCTTGGATAATGCTTAGCTGAATCTCAGCAAACTTATGAATTTGTTTTTTTTTTCCTTCGGTTTGTTTTTTTTTTCCGTCGATCTTGTTTTCCGTGCTGAGCACCAATGCTACCGTTTTTAACATTTTTTTTGCCGAGATTTACACAGCCGAGCTCGGTAGAAAAAACTAAGTGTGTGCTTTGTCTTCTTTTTTTTTTTTAACTCTTTATTTGTTCCAAATTCAAAATAAATTACATTTCATTTTTAACCTAGGTGCTCCAGTTACTACAGTAACTTACCAGCCTTAATTGTTATGATATATATCTAAGTGTTTTTACATTGTTCCTGTCTTGGCAATTCAGTATTTTAACCAGGTTTTTTAAACCTGCATGTCAGTATAACAATTGATAGCTTAAAACTAAATAACTAAAACTAAATCTTATCTAAGTATAAAGGGAATTAATCGTTGCAATTGAGGATTGTAACGATTTTTGCCGGAAATTATTAATTATTTTGTTGGACATTTGTGCTAAAGTCTCAACATTCGAAATTCTATGTACTTCGGTAGTACTGTACCAGGGAGGCAACTTCAAAATCATTTTCAGAATTTTGTTCTGAATCAAAGGATTTTTTCCTGGTAGTGCAACAACTAGACCATATTGGCACAGCGTAAAGCATGGCCGGTCTAAAAACTTGTTTAAATATTAGAAGTTTATTCGTCAGGCAAAGTTTGGATTTCCTGTTTATAAGAGGATACAAACATTTAATATATTTGTTACATTTGGCTTGAATGCCCTCAATGTGATCTTTAAAAGTTAATTTTTGGTCAAGAACTAATCCAAGATATTTCACTTGGTTTGACCAGGAAATTGGAACTCCGTTCATAGTGACTATGTGACTACTACTAGGTTTCAAAAAGGAAGCCCTGGGCTTATGTGGAAATATTATAAGTTGAGTTTTGGAAGCGTTGGGAGAAATCTTCCATTTTTGTAAATAAGAAGAGAAAATATCTAAACTTTTCTGCAGTCTGCTGCAAATAACACGAAGACTTCTTCCTTTAGCGGAAATGCCTGTGTCATCAGCGAACGAAGATTTGTGGCAACCCTGAGGCAAATCAGGGAGGTCCGAAGTGAAAATGTTATACAATATAGGCCCAAGAATGCTACCCTGAGGAACTCCTGCTCTAACAGGTAGTCGATTAGATTTGGAATTTTGATAATTTACCTGCAGAGTTTTGTCAGTTAAATAATTTTAAACTAATTTCATAATGTAAAGTGGAAAATTAAACTTTTTCAATTTAGCAATCAAACCTTCATGCCAAACACTGTCGAATGCTTTTTCTATGTCTAGAAGAGCAACTCCAGTTGAGTGGCCTTCAGATTTGTTTGAACGAATTAAATTGGTAACTCTTAAGAGTTGATGAGTAGTTGAATGCCGATGGCGAAATCCAAACTGCTCATCTGCAAAAATTGAGTTCGTATTGATGTGAAGCATCATTCTATTTAAAATTATCTTTTCAAAAAGTTTACTTATTGAAGAAAGCAAACTTATTGGACGGTAGCTAGAATCTTCAGCTGGATTTTTATCCGGCTTCAAAATTAGAACAACATTTGCATTTTTCCATTTATCAGGAAAGTATGCCATCGCTTAAATAATTTTACCAAGAAAGACAAGGTACTCTTTGGGAGTTTTTTGATGAGGATATAGAAAATTCCATCATCACCTGGAGCTTTCATATTTTGAAACTTTTTAGTTATAGACCTTACTTCGTCCAAATCAGTCCCCCAGGAATCATCAAAAATATTTTCCCGAGAGAAAATATTCCGAAAATCCCGAGCAACCTGATTCTCAATAGGACTAGTAAGACCCAAACTGAAATTATGGGAACTCTCGAATTGCTTAGCAAGTTTCTGAGCTTTTTCCAAATTTGTGATCAAAATTTTACCACCTTCTTTTTGTTTGAAAATCCACGCTTCACGTACAACAAGTTCAGTGTTGTGATTGAAGTCGATTTCGATACGTATAAATGTTTGTTATGCGCGAAAAAAGTAAATGTAGGGTTTGATCGGTGCTCGATAGTTCCCGCGATTAATGTGTTGAGATGCTTCAAATGTGGAGAATTTGGGCACAAGAGCATGGATTGCAAAAATTGTGATAGATGCTCTAGGTGCAGCCAACAACACAAAACGTCGGAGTGTACGTCAACTGTATTGAAATGTATTAATTGTTTGAAAACGAATAAAGAACGAAAAATGAACTTGGACGTCAACCATGCCGCATTTAGCTCGGAATGTTTGCTTTATAAAAGACTTTTTGATCAGAAGAAAAGCAGCTTGCGTTTCAATAAATAGCAGCCAAGTTCCAGGAATGTGAATCAATTCGATTTTTTATACTTGAATATTGCGGGGTTGTCAACAAACTACGTAGCATTACGTCAGATTGTTGAGGAAAAACGTCCTCTTTTAGTTTTCTTATCTGAAACTCATATTGTAGAAACTGAAGCTTTTGATCAGTATAGTATTCCGGGATATATTGTTGCTGCTTGTTTATCACATTCTAGACACACTGGCGGTGTTGCTATTTATGTCAAAGAATCAGTTCAATTCAACCTTCGTACCAACGAAGTTATTGATGGCAACTGGTTCTTGGGCATTACAGTTGTACGTGGCATGAAGATGGGTAATTATGGTGTTTTGTATCATTCTCCCAGTTCTAGTGACCAGCGTTTTGTTGAAGTTTTAGAGAACTGGTTTGAGACATTCCTTGATTCTAGTAAATTAAATATATTGGCTGGTGATTTTAATATTAATTGGCGTGATAACCATAATTCGAATCATTTGAAGCGTTTAGCTGAGTTTTTTAATTTAAAGCAAACGGTAAATGAGTATACGCGTATTTCCAGGCACAGTAGAACTTTAATTGACCACGTTTATTCCAATTTTGATTCCATTTGTTCAGTTACGGATACTGATTTGAAAATAACCGATCATGAGACTTTAGTGATTAATGTCTTAGACCATGTTAACGATAACGATAATTTTGTAAAATTGAAGTGCTGGAGGAAATATTCGAAGCAAGCTGTTTCGAATCTTGTTGAGAGAAGCCTGGATTTTCCATTCGCGGCCGGTAACTTAGATGAATCTACAGCTGTTCTTAATAACGCTTTGAAAACGTGTACCAATCAACTAGTTGAGCAAAAGTTTGTTTCTTTGAAAAACTCGAACAGCTGGTACAATTTGGATCTTTTGCGTCTTAAACGGAAAAGGGACAAATTGTACAAAAAGTTTTGTAGATCTAATAATGACAATCATTGGACTAGGTACACAATCGCGCGTAATAAGTATTCACAATCGATAAAGAAAACTCGTTGTGAATATGTTCAAAGGAAGATTGATCAGCATCAAAACAACAGCAAAGAGTTATGGAAAATTTTGAAATCTTTATTAAAACCTAGTAATTGCAAACCGCGGTCCATAACTTTTAATGGCACATTAGAACAGTCAGAACAAGTAATTGCAGCTAAGTTTAATGATTATTTCGTAGATAGCGTTTCATTGATTAATCAATCTATTGAATTGGTCGATGAACCTGACGAAATAAAACAGCCAGTTAATAGTAGTTGTAGATTTGAAGTTTTTCACCCAATCACATTAGATGAACTTAGAGTTATTTGTTTTTCATTAGGAAAATCGGCTGGAGTAGATAATGTTAATGCTAGAGTTATTCAAGATTGCTTTCATGTCATTGGCCACATCTTGCTGGACCTTATTAATGAATCATTACAAACTGGACATGTGCCACAAATTTGGAAGGAATCCTTAGTGATTCCTATTCAAAAAGTTGCTGGAACGATTAAAGCCGAAGAGTTTCGTCCCATCAACATGTTGCACACATTAGAGAAAATTTTAGAACTTGTTGTTAAAGGCCAGCTGTTGGAGTATTTAAATAGTAATAGTTTGTTGATACCAGAACAATCGGGATATCGGGAAGGTCATTCTTGTGAAACCGCGTTGAATTTGGTATTAGCGAAGTGGAAAAATAACTTGGAGTGTAAAGATACGATTGTTGCTGTTTTTTTGGATCTTAAACGCGCTTTTGAAACAATTTCTAGGCCCTTATTGTTAAGATCAATCAAGCGCTTTGGAATTACGAGTACTGCATATAAATGGTTTGAAAGCTATTTGTCTGACAGAACTCAACGGACTGTTTTTAATGATTCTGTTTCCAGTCCCGTGGGGAATAACCTTGGAGTGCCCCAGGGAAGTGTATTAGGGCCCCTGTTATTTATTATGTATATTAATGACTTGCGACGTGTTTTACGATTTTGCGACATTAATCTTTTTGCAGATGATACTGTGTTATTCATTGCAGCTAAGGATTTAGATGATGCCGTTTTACACTTGAATGAAGATTTGCGTTCTCTAAGTAGATGGTTGAAGTATAAGCAGTTAAAATTGAATACAAGTAAAACTAAATTTATGGTAATTTCGCGGAATCGAGTAAATGAGAACGTCTCTGTTGTAATTGATGATGAGACTATTGATCGCGTTCGGGAGATTAAATATCTTGGCGTGATTATTGATGACACACTTAAGTTCAACTCTCACATTGACAATGTCATCAAGAAAATTGCCAAGAAGTATGGAATTCTATGTCGACTGAAAAACGATTTAACTATTGCCAGTAAAATACAGCTATACAAATCAATCATCTCTCCTCATCTTGACTTTTGCCCTTCCATTTTATTTCTGGCCAATGCAACACAAATATCGAGATTACAGCGCTTGCAGAATAAAATAATGCGTTTGATTTTGAGATGTAATAGATTCACTTCCTCAACTTTGATGTTAGACGCCTTACAATGGTTGTCGGTGAAGCAAAGAATTGTATATTTGACTATGGTGTTCATTTTTAAAGTAGTTAACGGTTTGCTGCCTCGATATTTGTGTGATCGAATTGAAAGAGGAAGTGACTTTCATAGATATAATACTAGAAACGCAGTTGAAATAAGAACACCACATTTCTTGACTTGTGCTTCACAAAATTCATTATATTATAAAGGAATAAATGTTTTCAATTCGATGCCTAGACATATCAAACGTTCAGCAACACTTACAGAATTTAAAAGACACTGCATTTCACACGTTAAAACTGTCTTTTGAACAGTTATCCAGTGATTTTTTTTATGAATTGACAAATTATGTATCTTGACGAAGTTATCTCTAACGGATTATTTTATATGGATAGCTGTCATAACGACTTTTTAATAATTATTGTAGCACTGCAAAAACTATTTCTGTTCGCCACGAGGGTGATGATGGATTTTTAATATATGATTTTATAGTAGATTAATTAAAAAAAAAAAGTAGTCTACAAAGGTCTGAGCCTCGCGCGCGTATTACGGATATAGAGGACTGAATTTAACATTTGATAAAAAAAAAAAAATGCAATTTTGAAGCTTATTTGGAAGATACTTTGAGTTAGTAGTAAGTTTTCTGGCAAATGTTGGGGGTTCGTGAGCATTCCTGACATTGCTGAAAATTATGATAGCATCAGATTGCGGGGTTACTAGTGTAATAGGATGCTTTGTTGATTGTTCATTAACTCTTGATTGCTTGTAATACTTATGAATATTTTAGGTGGACAAAAAGGCGAACTAAGAGATGGACGCCTGAGCTTTTCCACATTTATATCGCTGTGAAGCAACTGTAAACTTTAGAGGGAATCTATATCTGTAACTGAAACCAGTTCGATTTTGTTTGCCAACCTGGTTAAAATGTCATATTCAATTATCTTAAAGATAAATCGTCCAGCTCAAACCTTTGTAGGGGTAAGAGGTGGGACCATCATCATCATCATCAAGCGCTGGAATAGGCTTTTGAGGTTTTTTTCAAAAATTTTGTGAGTTTCCAAAAGGGTTTGGAACTCGGGTCTAATTTAGAAACATTATTTTCAAAAGTTTTGTTCCTCAGGGCAGAGAATTGCTTTTTAATTTGTTTTTGCAAATCCCGCCAGATAACTTTCATGGCAGGATCGCGTGTTCTTTGAAATTGTCTCCTACGGACATTTTTAAGACGGATCAAGAGCTGAAGATCATCGTCTATTATAATTGAATTGAATTTAACCTCGCATTTTGGTACTGAGGCAGCTCTTGCTTCAACTATAGAAGTAGTCAGAGATTCAAGAGCATAATTAATTTCATCTTTGGTGTGCAAAGGAATGTTTGGATCGAAGTTATATTCCATAAATGTTCGATATTGCTCCCAATCAGCCCTATGGTAATTGAAAGTAAAGCTGTTGGGATTAGAAATTATTTCTTGGGATATTTCAAAAGTTACTGGAAGGTGATCAGAACCGAAGTCAGCATGGGTAACCAATTGGCTACAAAGTTGACATGAATCAGTTAAGACCAAATCAATAGTTGAGGGATTTCTTGCAGAAGAAAAGCATGTTGGGCTGTTTGGATATTGAATAGTGTAATAACCTGCAGAACAATCATCAAACAGAATATTACCATTGGAATTGCTTTGAGCATTATTCCATGAGCGGTGTTTTGCATTAAAATCACCAATAATGAAGAATTTAGACCTATGACGGGTAAGTTTCTGGAGGTCACCCTTGAGAAAATTCTTTTGCTGGCCTACGCATTGGAATGGCAAATAGGCAGATATAAACGTAAGTTGTCCAAATTTTGTTTCAACAGAAACTCCCAAAGTTTCAAAAACTTTGGTTTCAAATGAAGAAAGAATTTTATGCTTGATTCGTCTATGAATAATGATGGCAACGCCACCACAGGGTGCATCAAGACGATCATTTCTATAAATCATGTAATTTGCGTCCTTTTTAACCTTATGGTCAGGTATAAGGAACGTTTCAGTTATAACGGCAATATGCACGTTATGAACTCTCAAAAAATTAAATAGCTCGTCTTCATTATCTTTAAGAGATCGAGCATTCCAATTTAAAATGTTTAATGCTTTAAAATCCATTACTGAATTTTAAAGTCATGACAATATTATTAGCAAATTTTACTCCAGTTTGAATAGCATCAAACATGGAGTTAGATTTAAGCATATCAGAAATCATGTCAATTAATGAATTCTGTAAAAATTCCATTTTAGGGGCAGTAATGCTTCCTAAGTCAAAATTGTCAAAATTTCCGTTAGAACGTTGGTTAGTATTTTGATTTCTACCCGGTGCAATAGCAGCATAGGTAGCTCCATTAACTCGCTGAACATTGTTAGCAGCGAGGGGAGTAGGTACAGATGAAACATTTGAAGCAGGGGTGATATTTGTACCTACGGGTACGAATGTAGAATTTGTTCCTCGCTGACCGTTGAGGAATTTGTACCTGGTCGGAAACGTGGAGCGTTTCCTACCTGTTGGTTAGAACGAGATTGTAGGATCGCTTTGCGAGTCTTACATTCCCAAAAATTGGATTTGTGGTTCTCACCACAATTTGAACATTTAAATTTCTTAGGATCTTCCTTCACAGGACAGTCGTCCTTTGCGTGAGAGGAATCACCACAATTCATGCATTTAGCTGGCATGTAGCAATTTTTAGTTCCGTGACCCCATCCCTGGCACTTACGGCACTGAGTGAGGTTTTGGAAATTTCCTCCAGTCTTCCTGAAGTGTTCCCACTTCACTCGGACATGGAGCATAAGGCTAGCTTTTTCTAAGGCCTTAAGGTTGTTCAGTTCACTAGACTTGAAGTGAACTAAATAAAAATCATTAGAAATCCCGTTGCGCGAATCGCCAGGACGGGATTTCATTTTCATTTTGATTACTTGGAGTGGCAAAACTCCAAGTAATTTTGCCAGTTCATCTTTGATCTGATCCAGGGATTCACCACTGAGCAGTCCTTTCATGACAACCTTGAACACACGTTCAGTTTTGGTGTCGTAAGTAAAAAATTTGTGCTTCTTCTCAGTAAGATACTTGAGAAGACATTTAAATCCGTCCAAGGTTTCAGCCAATACACGGCATTCACCCCGACGTCCAATTTGTAGTGAAAACTTAACTTTCACGAAATTAAAAAGTTCCATGCGAAGAGCATGGAAATCGGTAGTGGTTATCACAATAGGGGAAATCTTTTCCTTCTTGGCATTAAGCCGGGAAAGTTTACTAGAATTTTTCTTGGATGATGGATCATTCTCATCATCCGTGAGCAAATCAAATTGATTACTCAAATTAATTTCTTCAGAAGGAGGGTCAAGAGTTTGCCCCTTTCTTTTGCGTTTAGGCGCCATGGCGGCAGTAATTTTTTTTTATCCAAATTGACTTCCAAGCAGATTACTATAAGAATCTGAAGGATCGAAGAGGAATTTTCCAAATCGATATCCAAGAAGGATTACCTCGGGTAGGGTCCAAACAAGGATCGAAGAGGAATAAGAGGAGTTGAACAAGGTAGAAAATTTTTACAGGTTGAGCACTGAAAAGTGCTGTTTAAATTTGTTGTAGCTTTAGGTAGTAGTAACACTTCCTTAAGCAAAAAGCAAATAGATCCGCACGGCAAGAGAGCACGATGCGGACTGGTGCTTTGTCTTCTTTTTTTTTCCTTTATTTAACGTCGGTCTCTGTTCCGCAATGTAGTGCCAATTCCGACGGACATCGATTGCCATCCATTGATGGCAATCGAATGTGCAGGAAGGCAGCTTCCACACCTGCGTAGGATATCGCACCCATTCAAACTACATGGGCCGGGACCAACGGCTTTACTTGCCCTTCCGAAGGAAGACATGACCAGAGATTTTTATACCTCAGAAAAATCCCACCGACCTCGGCTGGGATTGAACCCAGACCCATTGGGGTGAGAAAGCAGTCCCGCTTACCACTACACCACCGGCGCCGGCTAGTGTGTGCTTTGGTCAGAAATTTTATTGTTTTTGCTATGGTCATTCATGTCGGTTTGTCGGTGGTTAGGCCCTTATGATTCTGAAAGCTAGATATTACAATTCGTACAGTAAATTTGAAGAGTTTTCTGGATTTAACTACTGCAGTTGGTTGAGGAGAATTCCCAGAGTGTTATGGAGAAAAATTGAAGGGGAATACCATATATAATGGTAGGCCTCGCTTAGCTCAGTCCGTAAAGGCACAGCTATAAAGCAAGACCATGCTGGACGCGGCAGGGTTCGCTTCCCGATCTGATATAGGAATTTTATGGGTTGGAAAATTTCTCAAGGGACGTAAACTCCCAGTGGAGACGTAATAAAGCCAAAGAAGAAGACCACATAGCCCTGAGAGGATAAGGAAACTACGGGATGATTCTAAGGAAATTCTTGAGAAACGTATCAAGGCAACTCCGACAAAAATTAAAAGGTCCCGGACACAGAAAAAAAATCCAGATCAAGGAGTTAGAAAACTCAAGACAAAACACAAGAATTCTGTGACTTTAAAATTTTATTTTCCTGCACGTTTGTATATAGAATACCTGCAAGCTGTGGCTATGTGGCATATGTTCCTATTATGAGTGATGATTTAAGAAACATATCGTAAGGAGCTATCAATATACCACGTGGATAGTTTAGTAAAGGAAGGGAGATTGGCGAGTGTCCATGGTTCACACATTTTGACGTAGGACTACGTCTTTAATTTCTATACTGGGGGTATACTTTGTGAAAACCGAAAATGGAACATGAAACAAAATTATGAAAGATTTTGAACATTAATAACTCAGCTGCCCCTGAACCAATTTCAATATTTTTTTCACCAATCGATCAGCAATATTTCTACGCAATGCTTCCGACTGATGATTTTCAACAAGAAACTACTGAAAAAGTTGTAATGTGAAGCATTGTCCAATGTACAAATAAAAAGTGATAATTTTATCACTGTTTTCATGAAATAAACGTTCTTCCCAAACCCAGTCGTCATAATCGAGTACCACTTGGTTGCACATCATTCTGCTTTAACCTGAAAAGATATAAAAGAGTGCTGCTGTCTAGCCTCAACTCATTTTCGCTTCGGACGGCGTGGTGAGCAGGCAGCAGAAGCAGCAATAGCAGCAGTAGAAAGGTGGTGGCAGGATAGGTAGTCCACTCTTCTACCTAACAAGCCACAAGGTCGTGACAAAGGAGGAAAAGGTCTTGGTACAGGAGGCGCCAAGCGTCATGGAAAGGTTCTTCGTGATAACCGCCATCCATCGTCTGGCTCGCCGTGGCGGTGTCAAACGTATCTCCGGTCTGATCCACGAGAAAACACGAGGTGTGCTGAAGGAGTTCCTGGAAAATGTGATCCGTGATGATGTCACCTACACTGAACATGTCAAACGGAAGCGGCCATGGATGTCGTCTATGCTTTGAAGCGACAGACGTTTCTCTGTACGGTTTCGGAGGTTAAATCATCACCACCTTTGGCAACAAAACGGCCCTTTTCAGGCCAACAAGTTGTAATCTTGTAACCAAACTTGGAAGCAGGAATGCAAGTGATTTTGATCGATTCTCTTCATCAACTTTCTCTTTGAAAAAAAAATACTACAAATTTGGTACGCCTACAAATCAAAAACGGAAGAGTTAAGGTAATAGATGATCAATCAATTAAAAGAACTAAATGCTCTTCACATTTGTTCCGTCCACTAGCGGTCCTAAGTCAAGCTTCCGTTCGTGCCCCTAGGCACAGACCCTTCTAATTTTGTTTTTCCTGAATTTGTGGACAACCTCTGAAACAGGGACGCCATGCGCCATAATAGGAAAGTAAACATTTATAGTCAGTAGGGGGAAGCAGTCCATAATGCACCGCTGTCCCACATCCATCCAGCGTAGAAATAGAAATGCTAGTTAAAGTACTGAACTAGCAATTATGCTCGTCAAAGTCAAGAAGTCAAGTCGAATAGCTATGTAAAACCACTCAGGGCCATTTTACCCAAGGGTATATTATGAACTGTCTTTTCATATTTATTGTTTTATCTGTTCCACAGCATCAATTTTGATTCAATTATCCTTTGGCGCATGTCCAGAGGCTCGACCATCAAAGCCAAATAAACTCGTAACTAATAGAAAGAAACAAATACTCTACTTATTGTACAATGTTCCATAATTCATTTTTTTTTATTCGCAGGAATATCTGATGTCAACTCGGCACGACTGCTGATAACAGTGGCTTCTCAAGCTTTTTTTATAATGGAGAGTTTAGGTATCTACAACATACAACTAACTCGATTATCATGTCGGATTACATAACGCAAAATACAACTGAAAACATGTTATAACATTACACAATTATAATAAGTAACGTTGCATGATTCTTCAACAGCAGTATAATACATAACTATGAAGCAAACAATAGTTCTATAGACAAAAACGTTTAAATTAATGGATTTTATATACATTACTATAAATAGCAATGTAGGCTTCCTTATTTTATTTATTGTATAAAAATAATGAGAGCGTTGTCGGGTCAGTGAAGAGTTTGATTCGAATAGTACTATGTGCTGTTCTGTTAATAATTATTGTTAGTTGTATATACTTTCCTTACAATAAATCTCTGCTGATAACAAACTAAAGTGGTGTTATTTAAGTAATATTGAAAGAAATAATGTAGCTTATCATCATTGGGGTTGCATTGAACCTGGTGGTATTCACAAACAAATAAATCTACACGAAACGAAAATCAATTATATTATTCATGTGTTTCACTAATAAATTTTTGCCAAAACATCAGCCTTATACATTCCATAAGACAAACCGCAGGTTCTATAAGAATGCATAAAAGGTATGTGTGACCGCTTATACATTTCATTTGACACATGATCTTCATTAACTTTTTGCAAGGCGTCTGATTAGTTGACTTATACATTTTATGAATAATCAGCAATAGATATTTGCCAAAAGGTATAAGGATATTTCTATCCGTGAGATAGAGCTGGAATTAGGGCCTAAAACAGCTTTTGTAAACAATGACTTCACTAGATGATTTCTGGGTTCAAGGCTCGCCCACACAAACCAACATCCTTATCGGGTAGGGAAAGACTTCCCCTATCCGATGGTTAGGCTGGTCTGTGTGGACGTGCCTTGAATTATTAGAAATCATCGATAGAAGTAATTCAGTGTCAACATTTCAAAGGGGCGTAATAAAAGCTTAATCATGAAGATTAATAACACCAGCAGGTAGATGCATGTTTCCTTTAACAGCTAGCATTATTAATTTGAAGGGATGGGCTTTTATTTGCGAGAAATCGATAGCTCAAGCCATTGTTTACAAGAGCAATTACGCCTCTTTGAAATGTTGACACTGAATTGTTTACAAAAGCTGTTACGCCCTAATTCCAGTTCTATCTAGAAATGTACTAACACTCATGTTGTGCCGTGTTCCATCGAGGACCCGTAAAGTATGTATAATGAAACCTGTTTTAAAAGTAATATATGGTAAGGCGAGAGTAAGGTGGGCAAGATGGATCATCTACCTGATTTATTTATATTTCTCATTGTCAACATCAACAAGCTTAATGCAGCCCCAATTCTGATTTGAAAAAGCAAAACGTCAGTTGGGTTGCATTGACAGGGATAACCATAAAAGAGAGCTTAACGACGTGTTCGGGGTATCATCCAAACCATTTGTGGGATAGTTTACCCATCCGGGATACAGTTAGTTTATGGTATTTGTTTATTAGGGATCTGATTGTTTTTTTTCTAGCGAACGGTGGCAGCAATACACCGAAAATAGTTTTCACGTACTTTGTATACTGCACGGAGATGAAAAACTACTCAAAATTAAGTACTTTTCCCTCAATTCCGGGGTTGAGCCCAATAACCCAAATTTGAGTAAATCGCATATAGTAGTTTCCATTTAACATCAGCAAAAAAAAATTACCTACTTTTAAGTATATTCTACCCAAAATTAAGTTTAATTCACGTAAATTTGAGAATATGCATTTTACTGAGCTTGCTTGAGCTTGAGCTTGAGCTTGATTGACCGCCCACGGTTGCTACTCTGTTATTGCCAGATCAGCTGTAATTACACAGAGAACCAATAGACGATGCTTGGGACTAGCAATCATCCTCAATGTGTAAAAACTGGTGATCCTAAATTAGGCAATACCAGCGCCGGCCGCACCCGAACACAGGTCAAGAAAGGAATGGGAAGGATTGTGTTGACATGACACTCGCTTTGATGGAAGCCGAGAACACCTCTGCACTTCCACGAGGAATCACTGGGATGTTGGATAAGAGGGTTGGGTTTGCAGCAGGGTTCGATTTGGTAAACGATAAGCTGAATTGATGTCCTAACGATCATATAATGCGAAGGAGCTTGGGACTAAACCCACGGTCTTCTGCTCAGTAAGCAAAAACGTTTGCCACTAGGCAGACGAGCACCTTTTCAATCACCGAGTTGCTGTTATTACACAGAAAAAAAAGTTGTTGAATATTACATCCAAACTGCTGCAACCAGGTCAATCCATCGGTTGTGTAATATAACGTTGTACGATGTACATCGATTTTGCGAACAAAATTACATCCATTGATGTAATATTGTATCTGCTTTTTGCTATTACATCATAATTTCATACATCAGCTTGAATTACATTGATCGATATTACATTTTTTTTTTGCTGTGTACCATGTAGTCATATTAACAAATAAAACGATTGACGAATCTTGAATGTGGATGGGCCTGAGATTAGACTCATGATGTTCTGCTCAGTAAGCAAAAACGGTTGCTCTAAGGCCACCGAGCCCCTCATATCACATAATACCGTTGCTCAAATGTTTGTATCCATTCAAACCCGGAACCAACGACAACAACGAGTTTCGCAAAATACACGATACACAAGCGATTTTACCATAAATCTCTTTGATATGTAAGGACCTGGGACCGCGTTTTTCTGCTCAGTAAGCAGGCCACTGTAACCGACGATCTTTCAAATCCGAAAACTAAAAACTACGAAAAAGTACTTAGGCCTTCATTAAGTTCCACTTTCACGCGACGTACAATGTTTCAATTTGCTCTTTACGTATTGTTCAGGCTAGGCCCTTTTCAAAAGTTACGCGAGAAATACGCACAATCATCGCCTACCTCGCAAAACTGGTTCCAAACGACAACAAAGGCATAAGCAACGATGGATTGTTGAACTTTGCTGGCTCCGGTGGTGTAATGCACAGCAAAAAAAAATGTAATATCGATCAACGTAATTCAAGCTGATGTATGAAATAATGATGTAATTGTAATTTTGTAATTTATCAGCACACACCCTGGTCGACCACTGTAAACCAATCTGCCGTTCCGCGTTATCGGTTTTTGTTTCTGGATCTCTAGTTGCCTCTGTGATATACTTACTTGCGGCATACTATTTTGGGAGTGTATATGAGCGTGTACCATGTACGGTAGCTCATCTCTCATCGTGATGGTGGGACATAGTAAACAAATTAGAGAGAAAACAAGGAGGTATTAGTATTAGTTATATGTAAATAAACAAAACAAAAGAAGAGAAGAGGAAAGAAGGGCAGGAAAATAAAAAGGGGATAAAGTAGATAACAAAGAAAAGAAACGTAGGCAGATTATTAGAAAAGGCATTATACGAGACCTCAATCAAATGTCACTCCCGCCGAGATATCAGCGAAACCCTGTTTTATAGCTAATTTTCAAATGAAAATCGTCCTGTATTTGGATGACAGTCATGGATGTTCATCATCTAACGACGAATTCAACCATAATAAAATCATCCGAAATACGAATGCATATTGTTAAAGGGCTCGAGCAATGCAATAATCATTCGATGTATTGCGGATGTTTTGGTTCAGTGTACTTTACTTCAAAATGGGTGAAATTGTACTCCTTAATGGGTATTATAAAGTTAGACTGCAGTGACCTTTCTGACGTTTAAAACTCGCACACTTGCGTAATCCCATTTTCAAGTGCAAAGTTTGCTATCCTCACTTTGTTGGTTTGTTTGTTGGTCACTTTCGGACCATCAATTGGCGTCTTGCAGTGAAACTTTTCCAAGCTTCCGCCTCCTACATTTCGAAGTGAGAACTACTAGAAGGAGGATAGTTTCCAAATTTTCAAAGTAAAACAGACGATTTTTGGGGAAAATCGGTCCATAAAGAAAAACTAATAATTTCCCGTGGAAACTTTTGCTTGAATCGTGTAAGAAAATGTGTTTGAAAAATAATTGTTATTGTTTCGGAATGGATCGGAGATGTTTTCATGGAAAATAATGCATAACAAGTTTGCACCCACAGCGAGAGGTTACCTCCTGCGCAGCTGCATTTTTCGGAAAATTGTGAATATGTGCGATTTCCACTAAGATGAAAGTGGAAATTAAGTGAATTTACTTAGGAAAGGTTGTATCATGCTGGTGGTAATGGAGAATTGGTTGTATAGGACGCCAATATTCAATAAATGTTCATTTTGGCCTTTTCTAAGCAAACATATTGATACTCACAATTTTCGACGGAAAACGCAACGGAACTTGCTTTACTCAACACGCACCATACTATAAAATGGTGCCGGATGGTTTTGAAAGTGATAACAACATGACAAATCATCTTTATTTTGAGTAATTGAGCAATTTACTTCTGTTTACATCATATTTACGATGCAGAGCTGCCAGGTGGTTTTATAAAAAAATCTGTATCCACTCTATTAAAAAATCTGTATTTTCTGTATTGACGATTTTTTTCTTAATTAATCATGTTTTGTTGTTTTACAAATACAGTGCATACAAAATAACCATAAAAAGTGCTTAACCACCTATTCGGGCTATCGTACTAACCATACGGGATATAATTGCGCCATTTGTGATATCGTCCGTACTTATTTATAAGAGTGATATGAAGCCGTTTGAAAATGTATGGAGATTTTAGTTTCTATTCATTATCTTCCTGATAAGCAGTTTTAAATGCAAAAAAGTGCACGAGTTCATTACTATTTGATATTTTTAATATAGATGAATACAATTAATTACGTCATTTGTGTGGTAGTTACACCGAAAAGTCGAGAGATGTCGCCCCGCCAGTGCTGGTAAAATATTTTTTGCAGTATGGAGAATATCAGAAAATCCGCTATTTCTTAGGAAATACATTTTCAATGCAAGTAAAATGTTTACGAGTACTTGTATTTGTACCATTTTAATGTGCTCGGGCACTTTTCTTGTATTTAACATACATGCTTATATTGGAAATATTCAATTAATACTGTAAATCCCCATACAATCTCAAATCGTTTACTACCAGCTCCATATGCATCCGAAAGCGGTTGGTCCTCTGGTTGTGAATGCTGTCAAAAACACCATAACATGATTAATTGTCGATGGAAATTTGATAGGTTCCCGAGCAGAGGGTGAGAACAAAATGAAAACAAGAATTATGTTGTTTTCATTATTCCTGATAACTCAAATTGATTTCATTTTGATGGAGTTGATGGCTAACAGAACAAAAATTAGAGCTAAAAGATATGCGAATAATATCAAAATTATAACATATATTGATATTAGTGAGAACTGCTTGATAACTTATTTTGATATAGATTTTTTTTTTCTCAAGCATTTTATAAAAATCTGTATAAATCTGTATTGTAATATAAAAATCTGTGATAAATCTGTATTCTGTATCGGGTCTGTATTAAGATTAAAAAATCTGTATAATACAGATAAATCTGTATAAATGGCAGCGCTGTTACGATGCAGCATTGATGGAGCCGCGAAATGAAATGAATATATCTAATGAAAGTTCAACTGGAAAAGTCAAAGATGCACATCAGTCTGATCGTAAAAACGTTTTCTTCTTCAATTCGAATGTTATATTGGAAGGATTTTACACAGGCTTGATGAAAATTATGATTCAACGCTAATTTTCACGAATTTTATATGCAGTCTGTCAACATTATCATCATCATGCAGTGGCGACATCTACGTCGAGCGTTTACGGCAATCTTCCAATACTTGTGCGCATATAATGGACTATTCAATGCCCCCACACTACACTTTGCATTCATACAAACGGATGCACAATAAAGCGAATAGATAGGGTTCACGCTTAGTTCAGTTCACCCATACATAGGTAGTTGATTCACCCATATTTGGGTTTCTGATACAATACCTAATAATATGGGTGAATGATACTGATAAAAATCACATTATGAGTAAAGTAACTTTACCTAAATATGGGTAATTGCACTTTACTCATATTTGGATGAAAAAACAAACACTGTCAAAACCGCGTTGCTTCCAGCATTGGTTGTGTATTTCTGCTGCTGCCGTTCGTGTGTTGCTGCTGCCACCATCCCATCTGCGAAACTGTAACAAGGCTCAAAATCACATTATTGGTAAGTATTTTGGAAGATACTTTCCCTTTGTTTTCACAGCCGGAGAAACTGTCTCCATCCGACGAAGATATGGACGAACAGGGGGAATAAGATGATGATGAGGACATAGAGCTGAGGAACCTTCTCGGCCGGCAAAAGTCAGAGCGAAAAGGATGAAATTCTGAATGATGCCACTGTTGAGTATATACAACGCAGTATGCCTTGCTTTTAGAGCATAACTTCATTTTCTTCAGTTCAAATTATACTACTGACAAATAAAGACGTTCCTTTCAATTGTAGTTCGAATAGTATTTCGAGTCCAGTCCGATTGTTCCCATTTCTGCTGATAGGTTATGGGCCCAGACAGTGCAATCGGAACTGGTGAAAATAGAATTTGAATTCGTAACTAGATGGCGGACAAGCTGATGTCGTTTTCAAGGCTCAATGGATCCAATTACGATAACTGGAGTTTCCGGATGAAGCTGTTGCTGACCAAGGAAGGAAATTGGACAACCATAGCGGACGCAAGGCCAGAAGCGGTTACAAGTGCGTGGAAGATGATCAAGCGCTGGCATCGATTGGATTGGCCGTGGAGGATAACCAATTAATCCACATAAGGAAGGCCAAATCGGCGGCGGAGGCGTGGAAAGCTCTAGAAAATTTCCATGTCAAGAAAACGTTAACGACGAAGGTCTCTGTGATGCGGAAAATTTGTAATCAACGCCTGGAAAAACATGGAGATATGGAAGCGCACGTATCAAAGTTGTCGGAATTGTTCGAGAAGCTCAACAATTTACAGCCGGAAAAGATCCTTGACGACCAATGGTTGGTCGCGATTTTGTTCAGCAGTCTGCCGGAGGAGTACGAGACGTTGGTAACCGCCCTTGAAGCTAGACCAGAGAATGATTTGACCCTGGATATGGTGAAGAGCAAGCTCATCGATGAATGGCAGAAAAAGAAGCAGCGCAACGATGATAGCGATAATCCTGAAGCTGTTCTCTATGCAAGTTCAAAGGCAAAAAAAGACCGGTGCTTCTTCTGCAAAAAGTTAGGTCACCAGAAGGCAAATTGCGAAAATTTCAGAGTATGGAAGGTGGAGAAAGAAAGCGGAGCTGTATCCAAGCACCGAAAGGCAGTATCCAAGCAACAGAAAGCCAACCACGTATCGCAGCAAGATGATGATGATAGCTACGCGTTTCTCACTGGATGCAATAGTTAAGCGGAAGACCAAAGGATTTTGGATTCCGGTGCAACCAGCCACATTGCAAATTACCGGAACTTCTTCGAGGATTTGGATGATGCAGCTACTGAGGACGTTTGGGTCGCCAACGGGACGAAGGTACGTTCGAAAGGCCGAGGTGCTGGGCGAATAAATGTGCTAGATGATTCTGGTCGACTACGTGATGTTCCAATAGAAAGCGCTTTGTATGTTCCTGAAATGAAGTCAAGTTTGCTATCCGTGAAGCGGCTGGTGCAGAAAGGATTCGTCGTCACATTCGGCGCAACTGGAGCGAGAATCATGAAAGGTGAAAAGATATGTGCAATGGCGGAGTCCGTTGGTAACTTGTTCATAATTCATCAATCAACCGAAAACGTATCCATGGTGATGACGAACGATGACTGCGTGCATGCGTGGCACAGACGATTGGGACACAACGACTGCGAAGCGGTGTTGAAATTGCAGACCTTGGTCAACGGCGTGAGGGTAAAGAGATGCAGCTACACTGATGCATGTGAAGTGTGCATTGAAGGTAAGATGCACAGGACATCGTTTCCGAAGACGTCAGAAAGTGTGTCATCAGCGGTGATGGATTTGGTTCACACTGATATCTGTGGACCAATGAGGACGGCGACTCTGGACGGAAGACGATATTTCATCACATTCATCGACGACTACAGTAAGTACACGGTCGTTTATTTGCTACGGAAGAATTCTGAAGCGCTCCAGAAACTTAAGGAATATGTGAGCTAGTCAAGACGCAGTTTGGAAGGAAGCTCAAAATTCTCCGCTCGGACAGGGGTGGTGAGTTTACTGGCAAGGCATTCAATGCATTTCTTAAGCAAAACGGTGTCATCACCCAGCTCACGGCACCATACACCCCACAGCAAAATGGGGTAGCAGAACGAAAGAATCGTTACCTTGTCGAAATGCCCAGGTGCATGCTCATTGACGGACATCTGGACAAGCGTTTCTGGGGAGAAGCAGTGGTAACTGCAAACTACATGCAGAACAGGCTGCCATCACGGTCGATCAGTGGCACACCATATGAGCGGTGGTTCGGGAAGAAGCCCAATCTCGGACACATTCAGCGGTTTGGTGTGGATGCGTACTGCCATGTACCAAATGAAAAGCGAGGTAAGCTGGATCGGAAGGCTGTCAAGCTCAGGTTCGTCGGATACAGTGAAGTATCGAAGGCATACCGCCTGGTGGACGAGACGAATGGAAAGGTAACTGTTAGCCGTGATGTTAAATTTCTTACTGCTTGCGGGCCCATGCCAGGTTCGGTGGGAGAAAGTCTGGTTGTACCATCCATCTGTTTCGAACGAGTGGACCTAATGAGTGAGCCAGGATCAACTGAATCGGATGACGACGATGTCTGGGATGATCCAGATGAACAACCGGACGAAGCAACTCTCCGTGAAATCGAAGTGCAGTCCGATGCCGTACGTGTGGACGGGAGCATGTCCAGTGTAGATGTCGATCCACCTCGAAGATCAACAAGAGCTAATCTCGGAGCTATTCCAGAGCGGTATGCTTGTACAGCAGAAGCTTCGGTTCAGGAGGAGCCAAAATCGTTGAAGCAAGCGTTATCCAGTCCAAACAGCGCTAAGTGGTGCACGGCTATGAAGGAAGAGCTAGCATCCATCGAAGAAAACGACGTCTGGGATATAGTCGACCTGCCGGCGGGTATCCGCGCCATTGGATGCAAGTGGGTGTATAAACAGAAGCGAGACGAAAATGGCAATGTAGTTCGGTACAAAGCCAGGCTGGTAGCCCAGGGCTACACTCAACGTTTTGGGACGGACTACGCTGAAGTTTTTGCGCCAGTCGTTCGACACGTTACGTTCCGCACCATGATGTCTGTGGCAGCCAAGAAGAAGATGATCGTCAAGCAATTCGACGTAAAAACGGCGTTCCTCAACGGCAACCTTGAGGAGGAGATCTACATGATGCAGCCTCCCGGGTATGTCGTCAGCGGTATGTAAAACAAGGTATGCCATTTAAAGAAAAAGTTTGTACGGGCTCAAGCAAGCGGCTCGTTCTTGGAACCAGCGACTGCATGAGGTGATGGAAGCGGATGGTTTTGAGCGATGTGACGCAGATCCCTGCCTGTACAGAAAGCGAGCTGGTAGCAAGTGGTGCTATGTTCTCGTGTATGTGGATGATCTCATCGTAGCGAGCGAGGATGAACGCATGATCGACGCATTGAAGCGAACGCTTGCAAGAAATTTCCAGATCAGCTGCCTCGGTGATGTCAAGTTTTACCTCGGGATCGAAGTCGATCGAGACCATGCTGGAGATTTTCTTATCAACCAGCGGAAATACATTGAAGACGTCATCTGTTCTGTTGGCCTACAGGATGCGAAAGTGTCAACCGTGCCAATTGATCCTGGGTACATCAAGACGGAAGATAACGATGACCAGTTCCCAAATAATCAAGAATATCAAAAGGTAGTTGGGCAGCTGTTGTACATCGCAGTCAACAGCAGACCTGACATCGCAACGGTAATCTCAATCTTGAGTCGTAAGGTGAGTTACCCAACCCAACGTGACTGGAACGAGTTGAAGCGAATGGTTCGCTACCTGAAGGGGACGATTGATCTGAGCTTCGACTGAGTAGCAGTGGTGATTCATCTGGTCTGGTGGTGTACGCTGATGCCGATTGGGCAGAATGTTGCGACGACAGGAAGTCCAATAGTGGATATGTATTCAAATACTGCGGAGGAACCATTGCATGGGCATGCCGAAAGCAATCCTGCGTTTCACTATCTACAGCAGAAGCGGAATTCGTGGCTCTTTCCGAAGCATCCCAAGAAGCGGTTTGGCTGCAGAGACTATTGTAGTACCTAGGGGAGAAAACAGAAGCAATATTATTCGAAGACAACCAAAGCTGTTTGAAGATGCTGGACTCCGAAAAGTTCAGTAACCGTACCAAACACATTTCAACAAAATTTCACTAATCCAAGAACCTGAAGACGAAAGGTGTTATCAAGTATGAGTACTGCCCTACGGAAAAGATGGCCGCGGATCTTTTAACCAAACCTCTACTACGAATACGGTTGGAATTTCTAAGGAAGCAGTGTGGTCTACTGTAGCAGCTGTTGAGTATATACAACGCAGTATGCCTTGCTTTTAGAGCATAACTTCATTTTCTTCAGTTCAAATTATACTACTGACAAATAAAGACGTTCCTTTCAATTGTAGTTCGAATAGTATTTCGAGTCCAGTCCGATTTTTCCCACGTCTGCCGATAGCCACTACCCTTGCCAACAGTATTCAACCGGAAGGTACCTTAATAAACAAATACCATAAATGAACTGTATCCCGGAACTATCCCACAAATGTTTTGGATGATACCCCGAATACGTCGTTAAGCTCTCTTTTATGGTTATTTTTATTAGGGTAATCACCCCTATACGAAATACGAAATTTTTTGTATGAGAATTTCGTTCGAAACGAAATACAGAATAGGAGTGAATACCACAAAGGAAGTGACAGACGGAGCGGCTCGAAAACTTTGGTGACGCACCTGCTATTGCAATTTTTCAGTATAGACGAGTGCACGGATGGATTTGAGTTCACTCACTCGACAAAAAGTGATACAACAGCGGGGCCCTGTTTACTAAAAATGAGCACATGAATAATACTCGCGTAACATTTTTAACGGGCTTGTCAACTTTTGAACACAAAACTTGTTAAGCCCTTTTCGTGCGAACCGAATACACCCACGCAAACTAGCAACACCATCGGGTAGGGGAAATTCTCCCCTTACCTATAGGGCTCTTGGTTTGCGTGGGCGTACTTCGGTTCTCGAGAAAAGGACATAGGAAGTTGTTTACAAAAGTTAATAGGCCCGTTTCAAAAGTTACGCGAGCATTCTTCATGTGTTCATTTTTAGTAAACAGGGCCCCGCTGTTGTGTCAATTTTTTTTTTCAGTAGATGAACAAAAGTTCACCCGTGCACTCGTCTATACCACATGGCAACACCAGAGTCGATGTTATAATAAGAGAAAATGTTACGAACAAGCAGCACTGTTTGTGATTTATTTTTCGTCAGAGTAAATGGCAACCAGATATTTTGCGTTAGCATCGAATGACTTTCATTCAGAAATGAAAAATTACATGTCGATAACGGAGCTCCTGGTAGACAAAAACTATTTTAGAAGCTGAAAAATGTTCAAACAAGTGCTTGGTATAACTTATAAATACCACAATATACTAAGTAAAGCGAAGAAATGTTTTTCATCTAAAATTACTAAAATATTGTCAATAACGAATGCAATACTTGTAGTTCACTGGCTGTGGGGACAATAATGTTTATTTACTTTGCTCGTTTGGTACCCCACGTGACAGTTCGATTGGTACTTCTGGCTTCACTCTTGGCGGGACTCTTATTTTAACATTGACTCTGGGCAACACCACTACTACTGGATTGTACCACATGGCAACACTACTAATGGATTGTACCACATGGCAACACTAAATGTACTAGAATGTTTTGGTTCTATCTCTTTCACTCTACTCTAAACTGAAATGCATAAAAAAATGACAAAATGATACACTCTTTGCACACTGTCAAAGATCATATTGCACACAAAATCAACTATGTTCAAATCAAAACAAAAATACTAGCCCATCTGGTGGCTGATAACACAAGCTTCTATGAAAATTCTATTACAGCGAACCACATTATTTTAATTGATTTCTTCGCAAGTTAGTCGTCTGTCACTTCGTTTGTGCGTATACAATGCGACCTGTGGTCATCTGGCTACAACTATGCCTTAAAGCTTACTTAGGAAGGTTCGGATCATTCAAAAGATTGGTATACACGTTGATTTACATGTATTTTTCTCTGGAAATTAATAAAGCAGAAAAAAAAAACAATGAGAAAAGCTTCCCAAAATATAATAATTCAAAAATACTCAATCTTACTTCACAATAATCTGAGAATTTCGGAACTTATGTTATTATAAATTGCTATGTATATTATAACAATAACAACAACATATATCATAACAATTAATAATAAGATCCAAAATTCGCATATGATTGAGTATTTTTGAATTATTTAATTTTGGGTTACGGCTGTACTTTTTTTTTTTTTTTTTTCTGTACGTTTCCCATTGGGTTATTATATTTCCCAGAACAAATCTTTCTTTTCTGAAGCCAAAGAGGTGGCTGAAATGACACTTATTTCAGATGTTTAAGGACAATTTGTTTGTTTTTTTTTTTAGAAAATGGGGACTTTTGAAAGAAGGAAATAAAATTGAGTAAGATTTTCTACTGTTAAAAAACATAATGGAACATGATATCACAGACAAACAGAAATAACACTCGCAAGTTGTTCATTGAACAAGCATTGAACGGTCAATTTAAAAGTATCGTAGTTGGTAGTACCTCCACCTGTGGCGCGCATAGTCATCTCCCTTGCATTTGACGTTTACACACTACCGCCATCTGTCCAGCGTACTACCAACAATCAATACGAAATTAACGATTTTGAATTGGCTCACTACTTAACTAGCCTATTGGTCCCAAGCAAACGATTAACGTACCCCATTCTAGTCGAAAATCTAGTACTACACTATATTTGTTTTGATTCGCTATGAAAGTTTGACAGATAAAATGAGGGGTTATTGGCTTTTCCTATGTTTCGAGGGGTGAATCGATTAGCTTGGGACCGAAGATAGTACCAGAGCTGAGCGGGACCTTCTAGTCTTAGAGTAACCTCTATGGTACTACCCACCACAGTGTACTCAACAGATGGCGGTTCCAGCGACGATGTTTTACAGTGAGAAATATTCAATGTGTTATGTCTGTTTGTCTGTGATGATATCATGAACAAAGTGACTTAATGGATGGATTGATTGTCAGAAAATAATATCAAGTCTGGTGTACCTTATTGTAGTTTATTATTTATATTAGACATTATCCTATAGTTCTGTCTTTACATATTTGTGCTTTAACTCATTGATTCTTTTTATGTAATCAGTTTTCTCCAGGCATCCATCACACTCTTCATCCCAATCGGACAGAATTTTCTTCAAGTCTTTCACCTTCAGCTTTTTCAAATCCACAGAGTTAACATCGATTTGCTTGTCTAAATAATTAAAAAAGAAAGAAAAAATCACATGAAATCAGGTTTAAAATAAATTGTCAACATTTAAAAAAATATGATGATTGTGATAGAATTTGTAGTGGAGCTGATCTTATTCAAGTAGGATTACGCACGATCTTTTTTTTAGTTCGGTGAAATAACTATTTGGTACCGTTTCTTGGAAAACAATGATATATTAAGGGGGGAAATACAAGTAAATTTTTTTTATCGTTTTTTTTTATATTTTACTTTAACAAATTTAAAAAAAATGCTACGAGCACGAGGAAGGAGTGATCTATGGCCCCGGTATCGCCGATTAACCGTAAGTTCCAGAAATCATGTTTTTACACAACCCAAAACTTTAAACGCGTTTTTCTCGAAACGGTGTTTTCCAAATTGGCGGGTGAAGCAGTACGATTGCCTAGCCCAACAGACCAAACAACTAGTGAAATACAATCGAATGAAGACGTCCCAGACGTTTGCCGCTCAAGCTCAGTGTTGCCAACAGCAACGTCTAAAAGGGACTGTATGAACATCGCTACAATCAACGTATGCGGATGCGCCACCGAATTGAAAAGAGATGCATTGATCTAGAGCTTAGCGAACGATACATTGATGTGTGTGGTCTTCAAGAAACCAGAATTTCTTGGGGAGACCCGCAACTATCAATGGCATTTGAGCCCGATTGAAACTAAAACTAGTCATCGCGGAATCGGGATATTGGTACGTCGGAACTATGGTATCGAAATCAAGAACTTCAGAGCTGTCTCGGAAAACAAGGCTACATGGGTTTTAAAGGGAGAGATAGGACTATTTTTAATAGTCGTGCATATTCCCAGTGACAAAAGGATGCCAGTGGTTTTTACAGAACTGTCTATTATTTTATCAAAAATACCCCCAGAGGATGACTACGTCATCATCGGTGATTTCAATGGTCATATCGGAAGGAGGGATGTAGATGAACATTTAAAAAAAAATGATCGGCCATCGGTTGCTGCATGAGGAAAGCAACGAAAATGGAATCTTCACGCTACAGTTAGTTGTACAGGACGAGCTGATTGTGTGTAATACATTTGCAAGATCAAAAAGTGTGATGACAACTTGGAGTAATAAGAACGCGGTGTCGCAAATAGATCACATGATGATGCCACTAAACCGGCAAATAAGAGTAAACGAGAAGAACATCAAAGCATGCTGCCCCCAAAATTTCAAATCTGACCACAGACTATTGATGGGGTCTGTGAAGAAAATGTTCTACCCAAATCAAATCAATTGCAAAGCAGGTCGCGTGAAAGAAACTCACCAGAGCATCAAACAGGGATGGGACGTACAACTCCTGCGAAACCCAGATTTACGGAAAAAGTTTGCGGAGGAAATTATATTGAGGATGAACAACAACAGCTTCGAGTTGGACACAGATCAACGGTGGAACAAACTTAAGAAGGTGATATCAGAAGCAGCTAACGACGTACTTCCATAGGGAAAAAAGGAACCTCAATCACCAAACACCAAACGCGCTTATCGAGCACTGCAAAGGAAGCTGCACAGATTTTCGGATGTGGATAGATGCCATCGAGAAGTAGTATGGGCCAGGAGTGAACTAGAAGAGTTAAACGGCAACACGTTTGGAAAAGTTGGAGGCAATTCTTCGAGGAGATTGATAAGGTTGAACCTTTTCAACGTTTGAGATGCACGTATAAATTTCTCAAACAACATAAAAAGTACCAAATGCGGAAATCTACTACGAATACTGTCAATCAATTTAAATGGCTAGAGTCAGTGTATGAGTCTGTTGTTACAGATCATAACATACCCCTTCTTCCTGAAGCTGGTGAGTACATCCCTGCACCATCAAAGATGGACATTGAAGCAATCATCCAAGGTTTCAGAAGTGGTACTTGTCCGGGACCAGACGGTTTAAATGTGGAATTGTTGAAAAATGTACCCAAGGAGTATATGAACGAACTTCATACAGTAATTAAAAATATTTGGATCAAAAACAGGGCTCCTGAAGATATTTCGGAAACTATTCAGATACCGATTCCGAAGAAGCCGTATTCTAAGGAGACAAGTGATTTCCGTAAAATAACTCTTTGTAACGTGGTTTACAAAATTGTAGCCAGCTACCTGCTCATGAAATTGGTTGAAACCACCGAAGAAAACCCATCATACCAAGCTGCATTTCTGAGGAATCGGTCCGTGGAAGACCACATTTTCTCCTCTAAAAGGATCATGGAGGAATGATGGAACAAAGGAGATGAACTCTTTGTAGTCTCTTTGGATATCCGGCAAGCTTTCGATTCGGTGGATCAAAATTCATTAGTTGATGCATTAATGTTCATGAAGGTCCCAAACTTTTTAATCAATAGAATTATTAAATTGGGCCTGCATGAGAGAACGTC
The DNA here is from genome assembly GCF_037179485.1 of Ochlerotatus camptorhynchus. Taxonomy (NCBI): domain Eukaryota; kingdom Metazoa; phylum Arthropoda; class Insecta; order Diptera; family Culicidae; genus Ochlerotatus; species Ochlerotatus camptorhynchus. Next base: position 215,635 of record NW_027040875.1, read on the forward strand.
TTTGAGGTGCTCAAATAAAAGAACTCCAAAAGCACTGAAGGGCAGAGGAGTAAAGCAAGGGTGTCCGCTTTCCCCCAGACTCTTTACCATAACACTACAGCATGTATTGAGTCGCTTGAAAGAACGTTTTCCTTACATCTCACTGGGTCAGAATGAAGGAATGTCGCCACCAGTAATTTTCGCTTACGCAGACGACATTCTGATCGTATGCAGCAGTATGGATCAACTGAATGAAATCGTAAGGGTTCTGAAAGAGCTCTTAGCAGAATCAGGATTAATTGTGCATTCCGGAAAATCAGAGCTCATTGTAAGCCCAAAGTCAACGAAGGTAGCAGTTGAAGATATGTTCAGAATTGCTGAAATGGAGATAAAACCTCAGCCAATCATGAAGTACCTGGGAATATATCTCACCGCTACGCTAAACAGACCGGAAAATGTAAAGAAAAGGTGCTTGCAAGGAACGAGGGAAGGAAAATGATTCTTCCGTTCTTGCTAAAGAACAAACCCCCTTGGTATATAGTTCGGAGAATTTATGCAACGGTAATTGTTCCCACCACGTTTTCTTTCTCGATTCTAAAACTTCCCAGAAAGCGAGAAAACCACCAATCACACACGTATAACCGTCCGGGAGGCAGAGTGCCAGCGCTAATCCCGCAAATGCAGCCGAAAACTATGAAAGCTAACGATTCTAAATTGGCTCACTACTTGACTAGCCTATTGGTCCCAAGCAAACGATTAACGTATCCCATTCTAGTCAAAATTCTAGTACTACACAATGTTTGTTTTGATTTGCAATGAAAGTTTGACAGATAAAATGAGGGGTTCATGGATTTTCTTATGTTTCGAGGGGTGCCTCGATTAGCTTGGGACCAGAGCTGAACCAAATCTTCGGGACCTTCTGGTCTTAGAGTTACCTCTATGGTTTTACTGAGTTTTTGAATTGCGGAACTGTTCGGTAAAAGTTTAAAAATCTGTGGAAAATTTATTAATGAGAAAATTTGCTCTGAACTTATACATACTTAGTTCTGTTAACCCCATTTAATGATAGAAAATAAAATTGGTCGATTTCATTAATTTCTTACGGATAACGGTCATTTGAATTTTTACCGACTTTTTCAGCAATTCAAAACCCCAGTAAAAAAATACTGACTCCTGTAAAAAAAAATCTTAGTGTGTAGAGATGGAAAAATGGTATCTTCAGCAAAGTTGCGTCCAGCAAATTGTTCTACTACTTCGTCGAACATGGCTGGCCTATCTCAAATAACTAAAAAGTTGATATTTTGAACTCAGTAATCCTCCATCACCTACATCAAAAGATTGGCCACAAATATATAAAACTTTCTCCTAGACGAGTTACCTAAAACTAATGCTTTAAGGGCAAACATTTTTGTCTTCCTGAATACGTCTTTGGAACCATTGGAATTCTGGTAAAGGGAAGAAATTAAATTTTGGGAAACATCCTAAAAAAATAATAATTAGAAGACAAATTTCAGCCTTATGCAGGTCCGCCCAAAAAATAAGTACGGGAACGATTGTCTCCTGTGAAGAACCGACCAACGAACAACCGCACTTTCCAGCCTTACTTTTAGTGTTTTGCGTTTAGCCTTGTTTGATGCTCGTTTTTGTGTAGAACTTGCAAAATGGAGTGATTCAATTCTGCATACTTGAAAAACTCGCTTGAATAGTGAAGAATAGGCTATAGTTTTCATAACTTATTCTTCACTTATATTTCGAGCTTATTTAAGTTATAGAAAAAGTAGTAGGCTACTTAAGAAAAACTCCATAAAAATATTGATAACATTCTAATAAGTGCAAACATTTAAACAAACTGCTAAATTTTGATAATTGATTGAAATTTGACGAAAAAAAAATTGGAAAGTTTTATCCTAGCTAAGAATTCTGCATAAGAGAATAGAGCACTTACCGTAACGTAGATCACAAATTTGGGAATCTTTCTTCTTTAGTTTCTCGCAAATTTTAAGAGCTGGCATAGACCAACTGAGTGGCTTCGAAAGTTCATTCAAGATTCCCGTAGCGGATTCCTCCACGCCACCTAAGTAATAACACTGGTGGATAATAAAAAAAAAGTCAATGAAACGCCATGACACCTACATTCTTCATCGAAATTGCATTTAGAAACTTACGAATCGTTGCTCCTTGTTTTTGGCAGTTTTGCAGAATAACCGGAACTCGTCTTCGATTTTTTTGGTATCTTTCTTAACAGAATCATCCAGACCAGCAGCAAATTTTTCTACCGTCTTGACACAAACTGTAAATAGAACAGGAAAATGCATTATTCTTTACTAAAAGGCGAACTAGAACTAGTTACTATAGGCGGCATGTGTAGGACAGGTTTTACATCTGTCGATATCATTGAATTTGATGGAAATTTTTAAAAATTATGCCTTTTGCCACATATTGAGAGGGTGAGGATATGGTACGAGGTATTGGATTGGAATGGTAAAACAACGGTAAATTACCTTCACAGTCGCCTTCCTTCAGGCCATGTAGAAACGGTACGAAATTGAAGATTGATATAATCAGAACAACTATCTCGATTCGACGCATTTTTAGAAACAAAATGTTTTAATTTAATTTAACAAAGAACACTTTGAGTTTCCAGCTTCAGATACTGAATAATGAGAAAGTTCACTTTACTTTTGCATGACGTGTAAAAAGCCGCTGAAGAATGAAAAAAATGACATTGATTGTGTGAGGTGACGTGTTTATTGACGTTTCAATCATGGTGGATATATACATGGTGATACAGCTTTGTCACTATCATGGTGGATATATGTAGTCACCTTGGTTTCAATTTTCAAACAATCACCGAGGGGTTTCTATCAAGCTTGTAAGATCAACCGTAACGGTACAGCCCTCATCATAGCGCAGCTACCGTATCGGGGGTTGCCATACGAGTAACTAAAATAGCAGTCGGCTTCTCGGTGAGAAGCGCGTTACCAAATTTAGCAGCGCGATAGCAGCGCAAGAGAAAGGTTGCTATTCGTAGACATGTCAAAATGCTCACTACCGGTACGGACTACGGCGAGTAAATTGATAACCGCGATAGCAGCGACCGGTGTGGAGAAGAGTGACTAAACTAAAATGCGAGCGCTGTGCGCTGTTAAAATAGTCGCGCAAATGACAACGACCGTTACGGTTGCTCTAAGGTGATCGGTAATCAAAAATTACCACAAATTCGGCACCAACATTTCAAAAGGGCGAAACTGACAATGATGGCAAACTGAGAAAAACGCTGTCAAAGTTTCTAAAGCGAAAATTTGAAATTATTTCAAATTAGTAAGCTATGCAGGCCTCATACTTGCACAGTGCAGTATTAATGCTCCTTGTTTACCAATACATAATAATTTCGATTTTTATTTTCTTTTTTTATCTCTAAAAAGCTTAAAAACAAGTTTCGCCTGTAATTTTTTTTGTAAATTTTGATTAAGCCCTTTCGGTTTGTACCTTTTTTTTACAATCTGTCAATTCGGCCCCACTGACAGCGCCTTGTTGTCTTTGGATTTTTAAGTACGCCCTTCTGCTGCTTTGATTAGGAAAATCAGAAATTATTTAATAAGGAACTAATGTAATTGTTATGTTATGGATAATTTAAGATGAGAAGATTGTGTACACAATTTCCACTGAGGATAACAAAAAGATTTAGCTGTTAGTGAAAAATCTCGGCGTGAACACCATCAAAAACGGTCATTCACTTAAACAACCGGAAGACAGACTTTGCTAGCTTCCGGTAAAATAGTTAATCGCTTCCCAGCTTGAACAGGAAGGAAAATAATCACCGAACCGAACGTCTAGCTCATACATGAAAATTTCTCGTTGATCGAAAACTTTGAGAATTGAAGGCAAATCAGTATTTAAGGATGTATTCGTTTTAATCGGCCAACAGTTGTCATTCCATACCATTTTCCGTATGCCATCTAGGCCAACTGAAAACTTTCCCTCTTTGGTACAAGTCTAGTGGTTTTCGCTCTTTTTCTAGTTTTCGATCGAACCGTATTTTCCATACAAAAAAATGTATATGAAAAATATGGTTCGAACGAAAACGAGAATATGGGCGGTTATCTAATTGTCGAATGGAAAATAGCAGTAACAAATAATAACTACATCACTTGCAAATTTTTAATTTCAAATATTTTTTTATAAAGAAAGTTGAATAATGAAGTTTTGCACCGCCCTTTTATGTGTCAATATTTAAGGAAACATCCAAATCTGCCTCGAAATGGTCCCCTATATCAGTCTTAGCCTTACGGCCTCGCTTTTTTGGTGCTAGTTGCTTCAATAAAGTGCCGTAGTATGCTTTGTTGGTAACAAAATCCATCAAACTTTTTAAGTCCTCTATTTTCTCGTTGGAAAGTGGAATTGGTTCGTTGGTGATAGGAGTTACGATAACATTTTTCGTGTCATGATTAGTCATATCGAATCTCTTATATTCTTCAGCAGACAATTCATACTTATAGTACACAATCCCTGGCGCTGAAGTCCTATATTCGAAATGCGAAATGTTCTTGAATCGAATAGGTTCTCCATCTGTATTCATCTTGGGTCGTTTGTAGTAATTTTCTAGCTGTTTGAATCCCAAAAATTCGTTTTGGTCCATTTCGGTGACCTGGAAGGACACTCTCCGTTGAATGGACGATATAAAGACAGCCCAATCCCTCGGCGTCTCTATATTAGTAGTGCATCGCTTTTTTGCCTTCTCAATACAAGCATGGGCCGAGTCCACCTCCATATGACTATGTCCGGATGTCATAAATTTATGACAGATTGTCAGCTGTCGTTCTTCAGTACTACATTTTTCGATAAAATGTGAAAACATCATGCACATCACTATGTTGTGATTCTGTCCTGTACAACGGTCGGAGTAGTAGTTAATTACCTTTACTCTTTGGTTTGTATTTGATAAATCCTTCAGGATACAAGATGCTATCTCTTGTGATCCCCTTCTCGCTTTCGATTCGTCCCACAAATAGCATTCAACTGAATTTTCACCATTCCAGGTAGTGTACACAGTCAGATTAAGGGTATACAACTGCCGTTTGTAAAATGCCGTGCCACACAGCAAATGTGGTGTTGGCAGGCATTTCTGAAGATCGAAGGAAACCGTCCTGACTTCAATACTGGTTTTTGCAGCCAAAACATCGACCTTCTTACTCGTATAAGCTGTTTGAGCCACCGCGTGGTGGTCATCTCGTGTGCGTTGAATCGCCTCCTTCTCGGCGCATGTTTCTGCTTGCTTTAGTAGGACAGCTAGTTTGTCGCACAGGCAACAAGTATCTGCCTTCGGTTTCCTGAACGCCAGCTTCATAGAGCCGAATAGTAATCGATAAGTGTTGAAGTGCACAAGATGCATGTTATCCTTAGCACATTTAGCTTTGTACAAATTGTACATCTTCATCACGTTCAAATCACTGCTTAAATATAAGCGTGAAGTTTTCTCTTGGCTATAGTGAGAGGTATAAGCAGGAAAGGATTTAATGTGGTCAATTATATGATTTCGTTGTTCATTAGAAATGCTTCTACGGCTGCTGTTTTCAGCCCGCATATCATCAGCTGAAATTCCGAGTCCTTTCAACTGTTTATTGGCCAACACTCGAAGTTTTTTGTCTGTAATATCGAATGTGGCCATAAACATTTCCTTACAAACGTGAACTCTACCGTTTACAGCCGGAAGATAATACGATCGCGTAAAAAGTCTTCTTGAATTCAGAACCTGGGACAAAGTTACAAAAAAAAAAGATTTTTGGAAATTGGGATTTAAACTAGTATTGCAGTAATACTTTACCGTTGGTCGAGCAGTGATTCTCAATGCCATATGGTTACTCAAGAACTGGTTTTGACCAGAAGCAGACAGTTGCAACATGTTCTTTAACAATTGACATCGCACATTGGTGGTATACTTTTCCTTGCATTTAAGTTTCGTACAACTGCATGCGGGCCTTACAGCTCTTGCAGGAACCACTGTACCATCAGTACGGACGTAGCTTTGTCCCTTTGTTTTTGCAATTTTATTAATCTGCCGACGGCTTGATCCTTTACATCGTGCTGCCTCGGGTTCGACAATTTCTTGAAAACCAAGATCTCCTGGTAGCTTTTCAGATGATGAAGCTGCAATTAATAAGAAACGGAATATTTTTATTTCATATACCCTAGTTTAAATTTATTTTAAAACTTACCGTCATTTATCTGGTTGGAATCATTTGCTCCGGGAACATACTCATCGTCTTCACTCAAAAGACCCTGATTCCTGAATTTTTCAAAATAATCCGTCATATCGAAATCATTCATTTCCGTGTTATCCCCGATACACACTTCTCCACCATTTTCATCCAGATCTCCGAACTCTGATTCAGAACACTTTCCAACATCTGAACTGGGAGAGTTAGGTCGATTTTGGACATCGCCATGCGCACCAGCACGATGCATGATAGTCGCATGAGAATGTCCGCTTGAAGTGTACGGAGATGTTGCCAGGAGAATTGGAGAGTTACGGTGCCTAGGTCGATTTTGAACATCGCCATGCGCATCACTACAGTGCATGGCAGCCGCATGCGAATGTCCGCTTGAGTTAGATGGTGATGTATCCAGGAGATTCGGAGAGTTACGGTGGGCAGGACGATTTTGAACATCGCCATGCGCACCACTACGGTGCATGGCAGCCGCATGCGAATGTCCGCTTGAGTTAGATGGAGATGTATCCAGCATAATCGGAGAGTTACGGTGGCCAACACTATTTTGAACATCGCCATGCGCATCACTACGGTGCATGGCAGCCGCATGCGAATGTCCGCTTGAGTTAGATGGAGATGTATCCAGCATATTCGGAGAGTTACGGTGGCCAAGACTATTTTGAACATCGCCATGCGCATCACTACGGTGCATGGCAGCCGCATGCGAATGTCCGCTTGAGTTAGATGGAGATGTATCCAGGAGATTCGGAGAGTTACGGTGGGCAGGACGATTTTGAATATCGCCATGCGCATCACTACGGTGCATGGCAGCCGCATGCGAATATCCGCTTGAGTTAGATAGAGATGTATCCAGGAGATTCGGAGAGTTACGGTGGACAGGACGATTTTGAACATCGCCATGCGCACCACCACGGTGCATAGCAGCCGCATGCGAATGTCCGTTTTTGATAGATGGACATCTATCCACGAGATTCGGAGAGTTACGGTGTTCAGGTCGATTCATGGCATCGCCATGTGCATCACCACGGTGCATTCTAGCTGCAAACGATCTTCTATTTGAGGAGGATAGGCGACTTGTTTCGTGTTTCCGTGAATAGTTGTGATCCGATTGAACTGATACGCAGCTAGGTGCACCATCATGGTGCATCGCGGGCGCATGTGAACTTCGGCTTGAATGAGATAAATGCTTACGTCGATCATTCTTTCCGTACCGGTTCCGGGTGATGTTCTGGCTACGAAAATGCTTTGAAGCGGGCAAGAATTCACGAGGATCATTATAAATGGAGCAGTTCCCTATGTCACTTAACACACTCCTATTGGGAACAGATGAAACACTGCAGCTCAAGCTCAAATAGTCAGATTTTCTATTCGTCCGAAGGTCCAGTGCACTCACACTCAGGTCTGTTGAGAATTCAGTGGATTCGAGTGAGGTTTGCCGATCAAAAATATCTGGAAAGCCGTAGTGCATTTCCGTTCGTGTTTTTTTTGGAGTGGAGCATTGTACATTGCAGAACGATACATTAGACTCTTCCAAGATGTTGGATTCCGAAAACATTTCCGGTGACTTGAAGCATTCTGCTAATGGAGCTCTGTCCTTCTCTCCTTCACTTCGATTTCTTGGGTTTTCGTTTCTGGATGTGTCCACCATATCCACCTCTTCAAAATATCCAGCAGAAGGAACATGTTCTTCATTACATGCAGCATTTTCTTCGTGCATAAACATTGCTGCTGCATCTGAAATTTAATTTTTCAGAATTTAATTAGTATTCTGTGCATCAATGCATCAACACAATAATTTTACCTAGAAGTTCCTGGAAGTTGGAGGATTCCATTTGAAAAAGTTTTCTCAATGATTTCAAATTGAAAACGATATTTTACCATGTAAAAACACGCCTAAAATTGCATGAACTTTTACAAATCTACAAAAAAATAATTTTTAGCCGTACTGCAAACCTAGCTGTCAATTTCGCCTTTTTGTTTACAAAGAAAACGAGGGGCGAAACAAAGCTCACTATGACTTCCCACATCAATTCAATTACGCCTTTTTGTTTATACTAAATCCTTGGTGACAAAAAACGATTTTAATAAAATTTGATGAAAATATGTATTTCATTAGAGCATTAGCTCTCTACTTAAATAAAAAACGCAGTCTGTTTACAATTGTCAGTTTCGCCCTTTTGAAATGTTGGTGCCGAATTATTAAAATAATTAGTAAATTTTGAATTACTCAGTAGTTTTAATGTAATAATAATAATTGTGGGTAATTTATGCTTAGAAAATAATTTGGTAATTTTAAAGATAATTCAGTGCCAACATTTCAAAGGGGCGTAATTGCATTTGTAAACAATGGCTTTAGCCGTCGATTTCTCGCGAATAAAAGCTCACTCATATGAAATAATGACACCAGCAGGTAGATGAATGTTTCCTCTACCAGCTAGCATTGTAATTTTGGAGAGGTAAGATTTCATTCGCGAGAAATTGACGGCTAAAGTCATTGTTTACAAAAGCAATTACGCCCCTTTGAAATGTTGGCACTGAATTAATCAGTAATTACACGCAGAAAAATTTATCGTCGAATCGAGGCATAAGACTAGAAGGTCCCGAAATAACTTGCTCAACTTTTTGGCTCAGCTCTGGTACTCTCTTCGGTCCCAAGCTAATCGATTCGCCCCTCGAAACATAGGAAAAACCAATAACCCCTCATTTTATCTGTCAAACTTTCATAGCGAATCAAAACAAACATTGCGTAGTAGTAGAATTTCGACTAGAATGAGGTACGTTAATCGTTTGCTTGGGACCAATGCCAATAGGCTAGTCAAGTAGCGAGCTAATTTAAAATCGTTAGTTTCGTATTGATTGTTGTTATAACTCTATAGTCTGAACGTACTATAAAACGCTGTCCAGATTGGAGAGTTATAACAACAATCAATACGAAACTAACGATTTTAAATTGGCTCACCACTTTAGTAGCCTATTGGTCCCAAGCAAACTATTAACGTACCCTATTCTAGTTGAAATTCTATTACTACACTACACAGAAAAACAAAACTACCCACCGCTTGGGTTTTTTAAACTCAAATTTGAGTTATTTGACCTCTGTCCGTTTCATTTCCTCTCGCTATTGTTGTCAAAAATAGAACGAAAGATTCGACTCAACCGTCTAGTTCCGTACAAGAAGCCAAAATTGAGTAATATGCGATATACCCAAATTTGAGTTAATTGAACTTAATTTTGGGTAGAAAAAATTGAAAATAACTTAGCGATGGGTAATTTTTTTTGCCGTGCTTAAATGCAAACTACTTTGAGCCGGTTTACCCAAATTTGGCTTATCGTACGGAACATGGGAGATGAGTGAAAAAAACTTAATTTTGGGTTGTTTTGAATTTCTGTGTATGTTTGTTTTGATTCGCTATGAAAGTTTGACAGATAACATCAGGGGTGTGTGGATTCATGCAGAACATGCAGGGGTGAGTGAAATAGCTTGGGACTGCTTGGGACCGCCCGCATAAACGCGAACCATAACTTGACCTTACCGATAATAATTATAAATTGTTTATAATCCCTCCTAAACTTTAACTGAAATGATTATGGAACTTTACATGAACGTTTGTGTGATAAAGTTTTAACCTTATGTATTATTGTTTTTTGAAAGCTGACCTCACAAATAATGGGTTGTTAAGAAACATTACCATTCAAAATTCTTGTTTTCTCCATACATTTTCGAAAAGAGAACTATATTAGAACGTTTTTACTTATGGTTTGAGAACATTAATGGTTATGGTTATGATAGTCAGTAAGGTCCATTAATGGTTTTGTATTATCGCTCAACTTTACGTGGAATATATCGTGAATTGGTAATCAGTAATTTACAGGCAACCAATTCGCGATATATTCCACATAAAGTTGATCGATGTTACAAAACTATTCATGGACCTTACTGACTACCATAACCATAACCATTAATGTTCTCAAACCTTAAGTTAAAAGGTTCTAATATAGTCCTCCTCCCGAAAATATATGGAGAAAACAAGAATTTTGAATGGTAATGGTTCTTAACAACTCATTATTTGTAAGGTCCGCTTCCAAAAAACCATAATACATAAGGTTAAAACTTTATCATTAAACGTTCTTGTAAAGTTCCATAGAGATTGCTAAAGTATGATTGTGTAAGTGATTTGTTTTCATCTGGAAAATTTTCCGCTATGAAGTTTTTTTTTCCCGATGAAAACATTTTGCGTATACGTATACGTGACGCACACTACGTACGATAAACGTCAGCAATCTCTATAACCATTTCAGTTGAAGTTTAGCAGGGATTATAAACAATTTTTAACCATTTTTGGTAAGGTCAATTTATGGTTCGCGTTTATGCGGGCGTTGTTCTGGTACTGAGTGAGCCAAAAATAATAATAATTTTCTTCGGGACCAGTGGTCTTAAACGCCGGCCAGACTGGCGAGTTATAACATTTTATAACGGTTGTCAAATAATTGCAACACAGAAAGCACCATCAAGATAGCGCTATAACATGTTATAACTCTGTAGTCTGAACGTACTATTATAGTAAGTTCAGACTACAGAGTTATAACATGTTATAGCGCTATCTTGATGGTGGTTTCTGTGTTGCAATTATTTGACAACCGTTATAACATGTTATAACTCTCCAGTCTGGACAGCATTTTAGAGTTACCTCTATGGTTATAACGTGTTATAACGGTTGTCAAATAATTGCAACACAGAAACCACCATCAAGATAGCGCTATACCATGTTGTAACTCTGTAGTCTGAATGTACTATAATAGTACGTTCAGACTACAGATTTATAACATGTTATAGTACGTTCAGACTACAGAGTTATAACATGTTATAGCGCTATCTTGATGGTGGTCTCTGTGTTGCAATTATTTGACAACCGTTATAACATGTTATAACTCTCCAGTCTGAACAAGGCATTATAGCGCTATCTTGATGGTGTTTTCTGTGTTGCAATTATTTGACAACCGTTATAACATGTTATAACCACAAACGATACGAAACTAACGATTTTAAATTGGCTCACCACTTTAGTAGCCTATTGGTCCCAAGCAAACGATTAACGTACCCTATTCTAGTTGAAATTCTATTACTACACTATGTTTGTTTTGATTCGCTATGAAAGTTTGACAGATAACATCAGGGGTGTGTGGATTCATGCAGAACATGCAGGGGTGAGTGAAATAGCTTGGGACTGCTTGGGACCGTTGTTCTGGTACTGAGTGAGCCAAAAATAATAATGATTTTCTTCGGGACCCAGTGGTCTTAGAGTTACCTCTATGGTTGTACCATAGAGCTAACTCTAAGACTAGAAGGTCCCGAAATAACGTGCTCAACTTTTTGGCTCAGCTCTGGTACTCTCTTCGGTCCCAAGCTAGTCGATTCACCCCTCGAAACATAGAAAAATCCAATAACCCCTCATTTTATCTGTCAAACTTTCATAGCGAATCAAAACAAACATAGTATAGTACTAGAATTTCGACTAGAATGGGGTACGTTAATCGTTTGCTTGGGACCAATAGGCTAGTCAAGTAGTGAGCCAATTTAAAATCGTTAGTTTCGTATTGATTGTTGGTTGTACGATGTACATCGATTTTGCGAACCAAATTACATTCATTGATGTAATATTGTATCTGCTTTTTGCTATTACATCATTATTTTTCATACATCAGCTTGAATTACATTGATCGATATTACATTTTTTTGCTGTGTAGTGCACAGCAAAAAAAGTTGTTGAATATTACATAGAAACTGCTGCAACCAGGTCAATCCATCGGTTGTGTAATATCACATTGTACGATGTACATCGATTTTGCGAACAAAATTACATCCATTGATGTAATATCATAGAGGTAACTCTAAGACCAGAAGGTCCCGAAGAAACGAGCTCATCTTTTTGGCTCAGCTCTGGTACTATCTTCGGTCCCAAGCTAATCGATTCACCAATAGGCTAGTCAAGTAGTGAGCCAATTTGAAATCGTTAGTTTCGTATTGATTGTTGGTAATATCATAGAGGTAACTCTAAGACCACTGGGTCCCGAAGAAAATCATTATTGTTTTTGGCTCACTCAGTACCAGAACAACGGTCCCAAGCAGTCCCAAGCTATTTCACTCACCCCTGCATGTTCTGCATGAATCCACACACCCCTGATGTTATCTGTCAAACTTTCATAGCGAATCAAAACAAACATAGTGTAGTAATAGAATTTCAACTAGATTAGGGTACGTTAATCGTTTGCTTGGGACCAATAGGCTACTAAAGTGGTGAGCCAATTTAAAATCGTTAGTTTCGTATTGATTGTTGGTAATATTGTATCTGCTTTTTGCTATTACATCATTATTTCATACATCAGCTTGAATTACATTGATCGATATTACATTTTTTTTCGCTGTGTGTGACATCACATTTGCTGTTGTATTGAAATGAAGGAAGAAAAGAGATGGTTAAATTTTCCTCACCATACCAGTTGATATTTATGAAACATGGGCAGTTTTGGCATAGAGGTAACTCCATAGAGGTAACTCTAAGACCACTGGGTCCCGAAGAAAATCATTATTATTTTTGGCTCACTCAGTACCAGAACAACTGTCCCAAGCAGTCCCAAGCTATTTCACTCACCCCTGCATGTTCTGCATGAATCCACACACCCCTGATGTTATCTGTCAAACTTTCATAGCGAATCAAAACAAACATAGTGTAGTAATAGAATTTCAACTAGAATAGGGTACGTTAATCGTTTGCTTGGGACCAATAGGCTACTAAAGTCGTGAGCCAATTTAAAATCGTTAGTTTCGTATTGATTGTTGGTTTTGGCGTGGGGACATGCACTTCCAATGAATTTTACCCATGCATTTAGAAAATGATGATTGAAGAATATTTCAAGAAGAAGAAGTAAACAAATTATTGACTAGAACCTTAAATTGTCAATAAATTGCATTTGATGGCATTAATATCCATTGAATGACAGTTCGCTCTATGGTGAGGGGCGCTTAAATGGTTATGCTTGCAAATGTAATCGCACTGATTTAACATAGTTCCTGTGCACCAAAATTTATGAAATTTTGGATTTAGGTTCCATTTTTAATGTAGATGACGAATATGCAAAAACATCAATATATTCTGTATAGTATACTTTTAAACAACCCCATTCTCATTCTCATATATAGAGATATTCAAAACTTTTTTGCCTCTTCTTGCATTACGTAATGTTCGAGTTGACCCTAATAAGATGCCAAAAGTGTCACTATGATTTTACTCAAAAATAGGTCTTTATTCTGTAGCGTGTTGAATAGCGGGGGGTTGCATATTTTGGTCATTATTTTGAAAAGTGAAAGATCAAAACTGCAGTGTACCGCGAGCAGAAGAGATTTTGGCATTGCATTTTTGCTAATGAACACAAAACTTAGCTGTCTTAATTCCTTATTGGTCGGTAATTAGGTAATATATACGTTCCTTGGTTAAACTTTGTCTGAATCTTCCAGAAGTTATCGCCTAGAAGAAATTGAACAACATGTCCTTGAAACCAAAACGAATAGACTTCGAGCAAACCTGGAATGAACTGAAAGGGACTATTAAAGAGGTGGTAACTCTCGGTAGAGTGAAACGAGAAGAATGGAACAGCCGTTTCGTGTGAGTCTTTATTTTGCTATTCATTCATGTTTAACCTCAATAAAAGAAGGTATTTCTCGAAGACATAAAATGCAAAATTTATACCCAGCCTCCTTTAAGTTTGTTCATATAGTAGGAGTAGTGAAACCGAAGGTGAAACGCAATTATTCGTCGGGAACTTTACCAATATTCATACTTATAACTGGAGAGTTATAGCATGTTATACGACTATCATGATTAGTGTTATTGCGATAACAATTATTATAAGAGACAGAGTGGCGTAAAACCCCACTAGCAATAACCAAATCGACGTAAGTACTTTTGTAAACAATGGCTACAAACGCCAATTATTTATGGAAACTATGAAGTTCAGGAAGCTTTCAAGAAGTGAAGCATGTTTTTGTAAAAGTTCACCGGGTTTTTAAAAAGTTCAGCATATTGTGTAGAACTTCAGTGAAATTTTGCGAACGTTAGGGAAATTTAGTGAACCTAGTAGAAATTCGGAGAGTTTCGTTGAAGTGCAGGGATTTGTCTCTAACTTCAGGGACTTTGTAATTGTAATTTATTTAGTCTACGATACCCGGTTAGATTTGTGTCATTAGGTGAGGAAACCACTCTCTGACAATTTCAGCTCATTCGGATGTAACCCGAGCTGGCGCCTTTAGTTTGAATTTTGTATGGGCAATTTTGATAAAATACATGAAAAAATAACTCATACACTCTACCGATCATAAAAAAGTTTCATTATTCTCGATATGATTCAGATTTTCAAAACTTGTAGTTCAATTAATGAGTAACAATCGTAACAAGCTTAAACGAGTTTGCTGAAACCAGTTCTATGCACGAAAGAGTGTAGGAATGTTATTTCTCTATACATTTCAGCCAATATCCCCATATAAATTTTAAATCGAAAGCGCCAGCTCGTGTTTCATCCGAATGAGCTGAAATTTTCAGAGAGTGGTTTTCTCTAATGGCACAGGGGTCTAGGGGTTGGCCCGTTGAAAAAATGATAAAAAATTTCCCCCATATAAATGTGGGCCAGTCTAATACCCTGTCGGTTAAACCCTTTATCAGGTCAAGGAAAATACATTTTCATTACAAACGTACAAACTTTGAAAGATAGAGGTTTTAAGGTATCTTCATGTTTGATTTAAAACACCCATGAAAACTTGCGACATTCCGCTTAAAATGCGCTGAGGCCACCCTATGCGTTCATACGTTTGGCTGTTGTTGTTCAATACGCGCACGGAAATTGACTAGAATATTATTGTGAATGCTGAGACACATTCTTAACTTTCAATTACCGCACATTATCTAGGACTGTTAGGACAAAGGAGACCGATCGTCTTTCTTCTTCTTATTCTTCTTTCCTTTATTTAACGTCGGTCTTTGTTCCGAAATCTAGTGCGAATCACCGACCGGCATCGATCGCCATCCATTGACGGCAATCGAATGTGCAGGAAGGCAGCTTACACCTGCGTAGGATATCGCACCCATTCAAACACACATGGGCCGGGAGCAGTGGCTTAACTTCCCTTCCGAAGGAAGACGTGATTGAATTTTCACGACAATGCTACGTGAAAACATACATCGATTTTTTCCATCGTACTTTTCACGTAAGTGTTACTTGATTATCATATGAAAGCACTCATTTCAGTGAGCGAGATGGTCACGGGATTATCACGTAGAAGTTATGTGATTCTTGATTCTTTCGATGGAATTCATGGTGGTTTTCAATGATTTTTATTC
This sequence comes from Ochlerotatus camptorhynchus, assembly GCF_037179485.1. NCBI lineage: Eukaryota > Metazoa > Arthropoda > Insecta > Diptera > Culicidae > Ochlerotatus > Ochlerotatus camptorhynchus. The sequence goes on from NW_027040875.1 coordinate 231,233, forward strand.
CGGTTTAAATCAAATGTATTCTTGATATCAAATGAAAAATGATGCTACAGTATTCCTTGACCATTAAGGCATCAAGATACCTTAAGTGTGGCAAACATACACACAGAAGAAGAAATTACTTCGAGCGAAACTGGACTCGGGAAGTATATGGGACACATAAAGGGGCATTTAACTCGCATTTCAATCCATGGTGCCCCTTGTCGTCAGACTAAAATAAAGAAACATGTTACAAATTATTCTCACCATAAAATTTGTCTGTGATAAAATGTTCAGCCACAGACAAACAGACATAACTCTCGCAAGTTGTTCATCGAACAAGTATTAAACAATCAATTTATAAGTATCGTAGTTGGTATTAAACAATCAATTTATAAGTATCGTATGGCACTCATAGTCAATTTCCTTGCGTTTGACGTTTACATACTACCGCCATCTGTTCAGCGTACTACCCACCACAGTGTACTCAACAGATGGCTGTAATGTTATAGCGATGATGTTTTACAATGAGAAATATGCAATGTGTTATGTCTGTTTGTTTTTGGTTCAGCCATTATATACTTACAACACGAAATTGTCTCACGAAAATAAGCCCCAAGATTTTAATTGGCATGTAAACACCATATTGTGTACCATTATGAGTGAGGCACTCATTATTTTTTTCATAGGGCCCATGCATTAATTATGTCACAGCAAAAAATTAACCCCTGCTCTTGCTTTTGCTTGTCACAAAATCTTAGACCCCCCCTCCCCCCTTAGAGCGTGACATAATATATGCATCAACCCATATGTGAAAATCATTTAGGGTTTACGTATAAAATGCTCATAGAATTTGTGTATGTGCAAATCACGTGCGTTTCATTAAAAAACCTAGTGACTTTAAAGGGACTTCCCGTTGATACGTATGTGGTATCACGTAGACTCTACTTGTGTAACGTAAATTTGACATAAAGGTGAAAAGAGAGACTCCACGTGATTTTTCACGTAACAATAACGTGTCGATTATTCTGAGTGGAGATTTTTATGCCTCAGAAAAATCCCGCCGACCTTGGCTGGGATTGAACCCAGACCCATTGGGGTGAGAAAGCAGTCACGCTTACCACTACACCGCCGGCGCCGGCCCGATCGCCTTTGTCCTAATAGTCCTAGATAATGTGCGGTAATCGAAAGTTAAGAATGGATATTTTTGGCGCTCGGGACCAATAGGCTAGTCAAGTAGTGAGCCAATTTAAAATCGTTAGTTTCGTATTGATTGTTGGTATTACCAACAATCAATACGAAACTAACGATTTTAAATTGGCTAAATTACCAACAATCAATACGAAACTAACGATTTTAAATTGGCTCACTACTTGACTAGCCTATTGGTCCCAAGCAAACGATTAACGTACCCCATTCTAGTCAAAATTCTAGAACTACACAATGTTTGTTTTGATTCTCTATGAATGTTTGACAGATAAAATGAGGGGTTATTGTTTTTTCCTATGTTTCGAGGGGTGAATCGATTAGCTTGGGACCGAAAAGAGTACCAGAGCTAAGCCAAAAAGTTGACAATTATCCACGGCCCATACAAATTTTAAAATTTTTGTATGGACAATTGTCTACGCAGGGGGAGGGGGGGTCAAGAATCCCAATAAACTGTCTACGTAGTTTATGAACAGCCCCGTGGTAATGATTGGAAATCGGAGCAATCACAAACAAGTAAGAATCTTGCTATTGCTATATAATGATGATGACTTCGAGGATGATATCGTCTTTCCTCGGCTGATCATCAACGTCCGCGTTGATATCTGTCATGCTGACACCTGTTAGTTATTGAGCCCTGGTGGTGAAGTTGGCGGGGAATTCCCAACAGTTTCAATGTGCACTCAACAGATGGCACTGCGATCACATAAGGGTGGTCATTATATGACTTGTATGAGGAATTTATTAGTGGGATATCTTGTTAATAAGATATCTTTGCTATCACCTTAGCTTGGGTCCCATCTCATTGCTCAATTCCGGGTAATGAGAAAGCGGACTGGTTGGCTAAGGTGGGTGCTTTGGAAGGCGATGTTTTTGAGCGACAATTCGCCTTCAACGAATTTTTCTCCATTGCTCGTCAGCAAGTCCTCATCAGCTGGCAACAAACGTGGAATGATGGTGATTTGGGAAGATGGTTGTATTCTATTCTCCCACAGGTGTCGAAAAAACTATGGTTCAAAGGGTTGAACATGAGCCGCGACTTTATACGCGTTATGTCAAGGCTTATGTCCAATCACTGTTCGTTAGATTCGCACTTCTATCGAATTGGACTCTCAGGCAGCAATTTATATGCGTGTGGCAGTGGTTATCACGATATCGAGCATGTTGTTTGGTCATGTACCTTACACCGTGTTGCCAGATCTGAGTTATCCACATCCCTCAGGGCCCGAGGGCACAACCATGCCAGCAACGAATAAAGTTAATGATTTGAATTACTAGGTTTGATACAGTGTAGCTTATAGCACACGACCCCATGTAACTGACAGTAAAAATAAAGTTTTAGTTCCTAAAGAGTGATACGGTCAAAATTTGGTCAATATCAACTTGACGTATTTCTTTCAATTTTGCATTTAAAAAACCTGAACACCCCTCATTTTGAAGGTGTGTGTGTGTAGAATGTTGCTCCTATTTTGATTTTGGAATTCACTCTTCAGTTGTCAAAATGCCGTCCAAGCAAGAAGAGCAGCGTATCAAAATTTTGCTCGCGCATCGCGAAAATCCGAGCTACTCGCACGCAAAGTTGGCAAAATCGCTAAAAGTTGCCAAATCAACCGTTACAAATGTAATTAAAGTGTTTGGGGAACGTTTGTCGACAGCCAGGAAGTCTGGATCGGGGGGAAATCGAAAACCGGAAGCCGCTGAGACGACAAAGAGAGTTGCCGGTAGTTTCAAGCGAAACCCTAACCTCTCTCTCCGAGATGCCGCAAATAAGCTGGGTGTATCGTCTACAACCGTGCATCGAGCCAAAAAACGAGCCGGACTATCGACTTACAAGAAGGTAGTGACTCCAAATCGCGATGATAAACAAAATACGACGGCCAAAGCGCGATCCCGGAGGCTGTACACGACGATGTTGACGAAGTTTGACTGCGTGGTAATGGACGACGAAACCTACGTCAAAGCCGACTACAAGCAGCTTCCGGGACAGGAGTTTTATACGGCAAAAGGAAGGGGAAAGGTAGCAGATGTTTTCAAGCACATGAAACTGTCAAAGTTCGCAAAGAAATATCTGGTTTGGCAAGCCATCTGTACCTGTGGCTTGAAAAGCAGCATTTTCATAGCTTCCGGGACTGTCAACCAAGAAATTTACGTGAAAGAGTGTTTGAATAAACGTCTGCTGCCTTTCCTGAAGAAACACGGTTGTTCCGTACTGTTTTGGCCGGATTTGGCATCTTGCCATTACGGTAAAAAGGCCATGGAGTGGTACGCCGCCAACAACGTGCAGGTGGTTCCCAAGGACAAGAACCCTCCCAACACGCCAGAGCTCCGCCCAATTGAGAAATACTGGGCTATTGTCAAGCGGAACCTAAAGAAGACCAAAAAAACTGCTAAGGGCGAGCAGCAGTTCAAGGCAAACTGGCTTTCTGCGGCGAAGAAGGTGGACAAGGTGGCTGTACAAAATCTGATGGCAGGGGTCAAGCGTAAGGCCCGGCAATTCGGATTTGGAAAAGCGGAAGCCTAACTGAATATTTTTCCTGAATTTTATACTAATTGAACTTGAAAAAGAAATTTAATTTGATTTTTTAAATAAACGATTTCACCGATTTACACGCGTTTTCCCTTGACCAAATTTTGACCGTATCACCCTTTACTCGTTTCTTCCAGACAACAGACGTTGTAGCATTACTCTCTCGCTGCGCATAATCCTCCGACAGGTTATGGGCCTGTGTGTGATAGAGAGTGGAAGAACAAAAGAAAATTCAACGCCATTTTGAGATTCCTTGGTTTTTTTTCTTTCGCGAAAATTGTTCGGTTTTTCGCAAAGTTTCGAAAGTTTTCGCGCGGAAATGGATGGCAATCGGTTCAACATCCAACAATTGAACGATTTCAATTATCCCACCTGGAAATTTAGGGTGGAATTGCTCCTCACTCGAGAGGATTTGTGGCGGTGCGTTGACCCCGGCGTCAAGAAGCAAGGGGAAACCGACGACGCCTGGAAAGCGTTGGGCTCCAAGGCTCGGTCCACCATCGGCCTCCTGATCTCGGATAACCAACACGGGCTGATCCGTAAGGCCAAGACAGCGAAGGCAGCATGGGACGAGATAAAGAAGCACCACGAAACAGCAACCCTAACCTCAAAAGTTTCGCTTCTGAAGCAGATCTGCGATAAACGTTTCGCGGATGGTGAAAATATGGCGGAGCACCTCTTTGCCATGGAGGATTTGTTCGAGAGGTTGAAGAATGCGGGACAGAAATTGGAGACAAATCTTCAGGTCACGATGGTCTTGAGAAGTCTGCCGAGTTCCTACGACACGCTGACGACCGCCCTAGAGAGCCGGTCTGACACCGACCTCACCCTCGAACTCGTCAAACGGAAGCTGCTGGACGAGGCCGTAAAACATCAAGGATCATCCGGAGATTTGGTGCTGAAAGTCGGAACTGTGCACGGTCGGAACAACAAGAAGAAACCTCTAATTTGCCACCGGTGCAAAAAGGAGGGCCATAAGCAGTTTGAGTGCCCGCAGCGCGGTCGTGATTCGGACGGCGACCCGAAGCCGAAAGGAAAACAACAGAAGAAAAAGGAAGATTGTGTTTCGTTCGCGTTTGTCGCCGGCGCGTGTGAAAGTTCTAACGGTTCGAAGCCGTGGGTAGTGGACTCGGGTGCGACGAGCCACACAGTTGCCGATCGGAGTTTTTTCGGTGAATTGAAAAGTTGTGACATTAAATCTGTGACGCTTGCCGACGGAAAATTCGCGAAAGTGGAAGGCCAGGGGTGTGGCACGATTGACTGTTGTGATGAAAATGGACTACCGAGAAAAATGAACATAAGTGTCGCGCTTTACACACCCGGTCTTGCCATGAACTTGTTGTCGGTGCCGGCAATAGTGGAGAAGAACGCCGAAGTGATTTTTGATGCCCGTGGGTGCCGAATCTTGCGTGACGGGACGACGGTAGCCGCGGCAACGTTGAAGCGTGGGCTGTACCAGCTGAAGCAACCGGAGGAGGTCGTGTTGTCGGCGAGCAGCCACCACAACAAAGACTGCCAGCACGTCTGGCACAGACGGTTCGGGCACAGAGACCCGACCGCGATCATCCGGATGAAAAAGGAAGACTTGGTAAGCGGTTTGGAAGTGTTTGAGTGCGGCATCGAAGAGCCATGTGATTGTTGCCTGAAAGGGAAGAGCTCCCGCGCTCCGTTCCCGAAGGATTCATCATCAAGCACGAAAGCGACGATGGACCTGCAAAACGGAGTAGCGGAACGTAAGAACCGCTACCTTGTGGAGATGGTTCGATGCCTTTTGTTTGACTCCAACCTGCCACAGTGCTGTTGGGCGGAGGCATTGAACACTTCCGTGTATCTCCAGAACATACTCCCGACGAAGGCCGTCAAGTCATCACCGTTTGAACTGTGGCACGGAACCAAACCGGACGTGGAAAGTATTCGGGTGCAGTGCGTGGGTTCACGTTCCGAAAGAAAAGCGGAAGAAACTCACGACCACTGCGAAGGAGCTCGTCTTCGTAGGGTACTCACTAGAGCACAAAGCCTACAGGTTCCTGGACAAATCTACGCGAAAAGTGATAGTGAGCCGTGACGTCAGGTTCATCGAAAGTGCTACGGAAGTGCCTGCCGAGGTTGGTCATAAGAAGAAGAAGAAGCCAATCGTGAAGCCGGCCCCTGTCTACAGCCAGGAGGAGATAATAGTGTTTGACTCGATACTGAAGAAAATCGAGCCCGTTGCCGAATCCGTAGCTGAAGAAGATGAAGATGACGAGTTTGGTACTGCTGAGTCCGAAGCAGATTTTGATGGTTTCAGTGACGTCGATCCTGTGCGCGGTATTGAAGAAGCCAACGATCAGGAAGACCACGAACGCGAACCCAGAAGATCCGAACGGGCCAATAAAGGTATCCCGCCGGAACGGTTCGACGAGATGACCAGCGTGAAGAAGCATTTTGTGAAGGAACCACGAACGTACGAGGAAGCGGTCCAACGCCCCGAAAAGGCTGTCTGGCAGACAGCGATGGAGGAGGAGATCGGCGCACTCGCCGAGAATCAGACCTGGGAACTGGTGCAACTGCCTCCTGGAAGAAAAGCGATCGGCTGCAAGTGGACGTTCAAGGAGAAGGAGGACGAGACCGGTCAAGTTGTACGACACAAGGCAAGGCTGGTAGCGCAAGGGTTCACACAGCGCTACGGTACGGACTACGACGAGGTGTTCGCACCAGTAGTGAAGCAAACAACCCTCAGGACGCTACTAACGATCGCGAGTCGAGACGGCATGATGGCAAAACACCTGGACATCAAGTGCGCCTACCTTTATGCTGACCTCGAAGAAGATATCTTTATGAAGCAGCCCCCAGGATTCCAATCGGACGGCAATTTGGTGTGCCACTTGAAGCGTTGCCTCTACGGCTTGAAACAGTCGGCGAGGGTTTGGAATTCGAAAATCGACGGCATCTTCAAGCAGATGGGTTTCGAGCCCGGCAAGGCAGACTCGTGCCTTTACGTGAAAAAGAACAAGGACGGGAAAAGGTGCTTCATCGTGATTTACGTGGACGATATGGTCGTCTTCTGCCACTCGGAAAAGGAGTTCGAGCAAATTCGGACCGCCCTGGAGAAACATTTCAAGCTGTATTCTCTGGGAGATCTGCGTCAATTTCTCGGAATCCACATCGAAAAGGTCGACGGGCACTACACCATGAACCAAGGAAACTACATCGAGAAGCTGCTCGGAAGGTTCGGACACGGGGACGCTAAGCCGTCGAAGATACCGCTGGACCCAGGCTATATAAAACAAACGGAGGAGACAGCCCTGCCAACGAACACGTCCTATCGTTCGCTGGTGGGCAGTTTGTTATATGTCGCGGACAATACCAGGCCAGACATCAGCATCGGGACTTCGCTACTGGGCAGGAAGGTGTCAAATCCGACAGATCGCGACTGGACAGAAGCTAAACGTACGCTGAGGTACCTCAAGGGGACCAAGAACTTCCGTCTGCACCTGGGTGGCGGAGCCGAAGGTCTCGAGTGCTTCGTCGATGCGGATTGGGCCGGAAATGAAGGCGATCGGAAGTCGAATTCCGGTCAGGTCATCAAGTTCGGCGGTGGCGTAGTGAGCTGGGTCACGCGGAAGCAAAATTGCGTCGCCCTGTCGTCCACCGAGGCCGAGTTTGTGGCCCTATCGGAAGGCTGCCAGGAATTACTATGAATGAAGAAGCTTCTCAAGGATCTTGCAGAAGACAGCTCGGACCCCATACTCGTGTGGGAGGACAATCAGTCCTGTATAAAAATGGTGGAGTCGGACCGCATGGAGCGCCGGTCCAAACACATCGATACAAAACACGAGTTCACGAAGGATCTACGCCAACGGGGAGTCATTGATATCCGTTATCTACCAACGGATCAAATGGTTGCGGACATCATGACCAAGCCGCTGGACAGGATCAAGCTGGAGCGGCACCGTGAGTCATTCGGTGTCATGTAAACTTCTATGCGTTGAGGAGGAGTGTTGGCACAACCATGCCAGCAACGAATAAAGTTAATGATTTGAATTACTAGATTTGATACAGTGTAGCTTACAGCACACGACCCCATGTAACTGACAGTAAAAATAAAGTTTTAGTTCCTACTCGTTTCTTCCAGACAACAGACGTTGTAGCATTACTCTCTCGCTGCGCATAATCCTCCGCACTCCCAAGCTGTTAGCTCCTCATCGGTGTACCCCCATGTCTGTCTTTTTCATTAGTATGTCGCTTAGTTCGAGATCAAGAGCACATTGGTTTGGTCTTGTGTTCTCAATCCCTACCCTGCCATCCATTTGTTACAATTTGTTACCCCTAACCTCGAGATAGCCGCGAGTAATCGGCCCCGCTTTACTAACGTTAGTTTTAAGGAATTGTGTGATCTAAACAATGGATATCGGCTCCGCAAAGCTACGGCAAATGAGCCTGGAAAAATAAACGCATTATATAAAAAATGCCATGTAGTATAGATTGAAATGCAAACTATGTGAAACATTTATCCACAATAACTTGTTACCGTATAGTTTTAGTCTCCCCATGGACATGAAGGTTGACGGTACTGAAGCAAAGGCTTATGTTTAGTTTGATTATATTCGCAACTATGATGATTTCCCATAGTGATACATATCACCTTCATAATGCTTTAGTATACCTCAAACGATTAATTCTTGGTTGTTAATAAAACTTCCATGATTAAATCGGCTGCTTCATGCAGACTGAGCAATTCTGATTATAGTATCAGATTTGTTCTGTATACAGAGAAACTTGTTAGAATATCTTTTTGAGATATTTGTAGTCACGTTTACAATCTGTAGTCAATAATTCATTTTAATCGTAATGTAAAATTTTAATGTAATTACCATAAATAATAGTTATTCAATAATAGATAATTCAACCATATATTCAATAATAAATTTATGAATAACTATAATTTAAATAGCTAAGATTTATACAGAATCAGCGATAAGAATAGGATAAGCCTAGAAAAATATCGATAAATTATTCAGGGTTGTAGTTTTGGTTTTGTTCAATGATCCGGCTCTGATTGGGAACTATGTAGGTAGTATTTTTAGGTAGCTATTTACCTTCTAGCACAACTTTCTTTCTACGAATCCACAAAAGATATTAAATTTGAGGGGATTCTGGTTCGGAATTACAGGCTGCTATTTTGAGCAACTTGTCGTCATCAAATTAGAAAAAATAACATTTTAGTATTAGTCGAAAAAATGTGGATAGTAAGTTAGACATCTTATGGTATGAACTTTTACTACGTTTTTTTAAGTCAATTATTCTTGGACGCAGTTAAAAATAGGAGATGAGGAAGAAATATAATCATTTGGTGAAAACACACTCACACACACAATTAAAACACTTCCACGGATACTTAAATCAATACTGACATTGACAAGAACATATACATTGAGAAAACACTTCTAACGATAATGACAAACGTAAAGACATCGACAAAGACAATGACACTGATTCCAAAAAAATATATATCAAGAAGGTTATGAGAGCTGATTTCGATAGTCCGGTGTTTTTCATTCACCATAGACTAATTCGTCCGGCATAGTCACTTGAAAAAAAATTTTCAAACACGAACCCCGATCATTGTAATCCTATAGGGATAAAAAAAAACTTATTACCGTATAGGTAGTTTTATTTATTCTAATCAGAATAAATCACCAAATCAACCATTTTCTATAAGGCCCCGCAAAGCTACAGCAAATGAGCCTGGAAAAATAACAGCATTATGAAAAAAAAAAACATTTTCCATAAATATGCTGTCTTGTCGGAGTCGGAGTCAGAGTCGGAATATTTTTCACCGATTTCACAGCCCTGGTTTTTTCCAGGGCTCAATCTGCAATGTTATTGTTTAATTTTTTTTTACTATTTCTCATATATTTCTAGTGATATTTATTCAATATGCGTAGCACATCCGGAACCACTGGCTGATAAGCTCTATTCTGAAACGAAAGCATTTTTAGAAGAACATGTTCGGAGCTTACTGAGAGAGAAGGTCTCCCAACCTTCCATCAGCTCAAATGATTCCGAACAGTCCGCGTATGCCTTACTGCAACGCTATCACGATGCTTGGGCTCAATACAGTAAAGGAGTAGAATTCTTAAACCACCTGTATCTGTAAGTATTATCGGACTTTGGTCGTACTAGTTTTTCGGTCATACATATATATGTATAGAAATCTTACATGTTGATAATTTGTAAACATTTATTACTTCCGCTAGTTACCTGAATCAGCAGCATATTAAAAAGCAAAAACTATCAGAAGTCGAAGTAGTTTATGGATGCATTAATCATGATTCTCAGGAACAGCTTGAAATCGGCGAACTGGGACTCGATATTTGGCGCCAGCAAATGATCGAAAACGTTGGTGACGCATTGGTTGCCCAACTTCTAGAAGGTATTAGGAATGATCGCTTAAACACAAACCAACGAACCGATATGGAACATATAATCAAAGGAGCTATTCAAAGCTTCGTTTGCGTGCAGGAATACAAAAAGAAAGGATCACTGCAACTATACCAGCAGACATTCGAATCTCCACTGCTGCAAGATAGCGGAGAATTTTATAAGCTAGAAGCAAATCGACTGTTGCAGGTAGGCTCGCAGCAAATAAATGTAAATAAACACACTCGTAAAATGTATGCGGGACACGGAAAACATGCTAATAAATGCTCGGACGCTGCTTAGACTAACGAAAATGTATAAATTCCTCTATGTAGATTTTTGGATTGGCGATTTCTCTACAAAAAATCGTTTCTTTCGATGATCGAATTTCAACGTTTTGCTCATTGTAGTAATTAGTGCTTTTATCCGGTACTTATTTTCGGTATTGGTTGTACGACATTTCGTGGAAATCCATTTCACAGAAATATATTTCGCGGAATTTTTTTTTTTTTTTAATTCTTTATTAAAGAGATTTTTAGGCTTAGGCTAGTTCATCTCTAAATATTTCGCGGAAGTACATTTTGCGGTACGACCCATTTCGCGGAAACCCCCTTTTTAGCAGTTCTTCTTCGAGCTTTTCTTTGTCATAGTCTTTGACACCAAAAGATTTAAATAGGTGCCAAAGACTATGACAAAGAAAAACTCGAAGAAGAAACAAAAAATCGGGGAAATGGGGTTCTCCGGGCATCGGAATTTTGCAGGATGTAGCATTCCGCGAGATGTTGAATTCCGCGAAATGGGGCATTCCGTCAAATGGTTTTCCACTAAATGGACTTCCGAGAAATGGGTTTCATTTACTCTATTACTATTTTAAAACCAAAACATCGTAAACTCTGTTAACTGAAGGAAGAGTTATGTAAAAAAGTAAGTTATATAGCTTTGTTCAGTTTTCCTTAAGGTTAGGAAGCTTATTAGATTGGTGGCTAGCCGAATACCAAAAGTACTGGATCCGGTATTTTTAGTATTTGGTTCGGTATTGGAAACCATTGAGTCCCTTAATTTGAACCAAAACTGATCCTATGTCACTTCGTTTTTTTTTTAAATCACTCAATCACTATTAAAAGTTTTCTTATGTTTCATAGTACAGAATAAAATTAAGTATTTTTTTTTATAAAAAAAAATAACTTTTGTCTGATTGTTGATTTATGCTTTGGACATGCCATAAGAAGTATTTTAAAACATGAATCTAGAATAACAAAGTATCTACCTATGGGAAATGGCTCTAATGTTGGCCTATGGATCTAAGATTGGGCCCATCGCTAAAAATCAGCTATTTATCAATTTTATCTAGATGAACGCGTCATTGGGATATTTTTGGTCGCTATTGAAAATTTAGTCAGTTGCTGAATTAATGTATGGGCCCAAATAAGGGGCATTTAGGCCGACATTATATCCATTTCCCCTATATAAAACAAACAAGCTAATAAGTAATAACTCAATATGGTGTTTATTGTTTATATTATAATCATACTTGTTAATAAAAAAAACTTGTTCATTTTATTCCTTTAGGTTTGCACGGTTAGCAGCTATATGGAAGAAGTGATTAAAAAACTCGATGAAGAAAACAGACGAGCTTTAAAATATCTTCACAACAGGTAAGGACTTTACAAATAAAATTAAAGGGGGGAGGGGTTGATTAGTTTGGTTTGTAGCTGAATAGTAACCATTGAATACCATGGTAGGGTAGGTGAGTCAGTGTTGGCCCTAGGTCCAGTATTTGATAATTGAAGCTAATTGTAAGATACATGAATTATTTGGGCTCTGGGCGGCTGTATTTCAATAAATGTCTTATGTAAACAGACAAAATTTAAAATTTTAAGTATTCAATTCCGCAGCTTTAAATAGCAAATCAAATTTTGCTTCCCTAAGCGGGTCGCTTTCTAAGCAGTACAGCTAAAAATTGCTTTTTTATTCGGTATATTTTTACCAAAATCTGCAAAATGTTGATGATCTTTACACTCAGTGCGGCTAAAAACTGATACATTTAATCATAGTATGCGCTAATTGGCATTAGTGCTGTGACGATATCGATAATTCCGATATTATCGATAAATATCGGGTCTAAATTATCGATACGATAACCGATATTTAAAAATCCAATATCAACGATAATCAAAATTCGATATCGGTCACAAGTTCTATTCATTGACATGGTTCTATAATTGGTGGTTCTATCTCCAGTTGGAGGATCTGGAAGAATTTGTTCGCGACGAGCCAATGAGAAAGATCTCTACCGCTAATGCGGTATGGAGTAATCACGAGGGAATGGTTCAACGCATTAATAACCGAAGTGGACGGCTCACCTCGTACAGAAATTGATATGTAGGTACGCGAGGAATGGTGTTGAACTAATGACGTGTGCTATTTTTTCGGTACTAATCTTACTTAGGACAAGTAAGAAGAGTACGTTTCCATGTTTGTTCCAGGTGGCTCTGAAACTTCTGTCAAATATTACAACCTCGGTCCATCGAGACCCTTTTTTTAAACAAGGCGTATTTTGAGCGATGTAGCCTCGAAAGTGGACAGAATATGTGTGTTTGTGTAAAGTCAATGTTTTGATTTTCCAAATTCATTATTATGTTGGAAGAGAATTAAATAAGTTTAATGTATTTTCCATTGAATATTGGATATCGGACCCGATATCGATACTCATAATCCGATATCGAAATGATATCGATATTTTCAGAGACCGATATCGATATTATCGATAAATAATACGACCTCGTCACAGCACTAATTGATCATTTTAGATGGTCCAGTTTTGAACCCACCACACACAGCATGCTTTTGACGCTACTGTATATGGACGATCAAATGTAAAATACTGTGGTAGCCACAGCATAGTTCTGTCAAAACCTCAGCATTTTTATTGATGCATTGGCACTAGCTTTGTGTGTGATGATTTCGACAGTGCCGTTTGTTTTGTTTTTCATCACTTCCGTTTCTTTCATAGTCCATTTTACGAAATGACAGGAGCTGATTTGCCTGACAGAATTTGATGATATTGATGTTGCTTCTGACAGCCGTTAGGTAACCGTCTCCTGGAAAAAAAATCATTCAAGAGTTGAATCAGAAACGTCTCGTAAAATGCTCTACACTAATAAAATTCCACACATTTTTATTGACGAATGTGAAATTCCACATGATTTAAATGTGACCACACATAAACAGAATCCACCCAGAAGCTCTCATGAAATTTATGAATCAAATTAATAGTATGTGTGGTTACACATGGCTTTTATATATACATACACATATTAAGTATGTGTCCGACGAATAGCTATCATTTGTTGATCACATTGCAAAAATTCATGTGTGCGACACATAAAAACAATCTTTGAAATTTTATCAGTGTAGGGTAGAGAACTACTTCGGCCTAATCGCCTATTTTGGGCCTATCGAGCAGAAAACTTCAAATAAATCCATGATTTCAGAGTTAACAAGTCAATAATGCGTTTGGTACTATACTTCAGTTAATAAGCTACCGAACGAAGTCAATGAGAACGCGTGATATGAAGGTTTGCACCCATTATTCTCAAAAACAAAAGAAGCGCTCCGACCGAATCATTTTTTTATCTTCATCCGACAGGCCGAAGTGAATTCATTGGCTTTTCAATTGCGTTTCAATGCGTTAGGCCGAGTTTGGCGACAAGAATTAGTGTTAGACTTTTGACAACATCTCAACGATTGGTTTCTCCTTGTCAAATCTTACGGTACGTACGGAAAGGTAAATAAATTTGGAAGCCATCAGTAATAATAACATTCCGTTTAGTGCTAAACTGATCTAGATTGAGAAAGACTAAGTGCAGATTATGCTTAATAGGCCGGAAATGGGGTATTTAACCCTATACCAAAAAAAGACATTTTAAGCTAGCAGAATAAGGCGTCCACGAGACATTTGCGATCAGCTGACTTTTTTGTTTATCAAGAACTTTTGACAGATTACAGTAGAACTGGCAGTTTATTTTCATATGAATTTCTGCTTTGTTTATGTTTACATTCAGCACCATTAACACCAGATCACTCACACACTCTAGATTTCTAGCTGGCAGTTCCACTGAGAAACGTCTCTTGGATCACCCAATACCAGTCAACTGATGGGAAACCTGCCAGAATCGAGAGTGGTACCGTCGCCCCCATTTGCCGTGACCGGGGTGAACTACGCCGGGCCTTTCCTGATTAAGCAAGGTTTGCGCCGTCGTGCCCTGGTGAAATCCTATGTGACCGTCTATGTTTGTATGACCACCAAGGCCGTTCACCTAGAAGTGGTATCCGACTTAAGTGCCGATGGCGTCACTGAAGCGATTCCTTGGACGACTAAGCTCCTTTCCTCTCCACGGCACCCGAGTCAAGGTAGTGCATCATCACCCTGCTTTAGTTATCGTGATCGAAAATAATATTGTCCATGATTTCACCAGCACTCCAAACGCTGTGTCATATGACTTCCGTAGAGCTGACCATTGCAGTATCGTCCATGTGCTGTCTAATCTAGATTGGGAGCATATTCTAGATCCTGTAGACGTCAACATTGCTGCACAAACCTTTTCTCACGTCTTGGCATATGTCATTGACAGACACGTTTCCAAAAAGATCATCCATATCGACTCTCGCGTCCCGTGGATGACGAAAGATCTTCGCTCGTTGAAAAGAACTAAGAAGGCTGCTCTCAGAAGATTTACTAAACTCCGCACACTGCCACTGAAATGCTACTATGTCAGACTCAACCACGAGTATAAGCGGTTAAGTCGTCTCTGTTTTCAACGCTATCAAAGGAGGATTCAACGGCGGCTAAAATCACACCCGAAATCCTTCTGGAACTTCGTAAATGAGCAACGCAGGGAAGTCGGCTTACCCTCTTCCATGATTTTTAATGATGAAACTGCTGGAAATCAACAAGACATTTGCAACCTGTTCTCAGCCAAATTTGCTAGTGTGTTTGTAGCCGAGCAACTCTCCGCTAATATCATTACTTCCGCGGCCAGTAATGTTCCTTTGATCAACCAAACGCTCAGCATGGTCGAAGCCACTACAGATACGATTTCTAGAGCAGCATCTAAACTTAAGACTTCAACTAAGGCTGGACCCGATGGTGTTCCGTCGATTATTCTTAAAAAGAACATCTCTTGTCTTTTAGATCCACTGCGCCGCATATTCCAGCTCTCTCTTTCCAGCGGCATCTTTCCGTCTTGCTGGAAGACTGCGGATATGTTTCCTGTTCATAAAAAGGGAAGCAAACGCGACGTAAACAACTACCGGGGAATCACATCGCTGAGTGCTGTATCAAAACTTTTTGAATTGGTTGTCATAGAGTCCCTAAATGCGCATTGCAGGCAATATCTAAGTACAGATCAACACGGATTCATAACTGGGCGTTCCACAACTACGAACCTGCTGTGCCTAACGTCTTACATCACAGACAGTTTGATTGCTCGGACCCAAACGGACGTTATCTACACAGATCTTACGGCAGCCTTCGATAAGCTGAACCACGAAATTGCGATCGCTAAGCTTGATAGGCTAGGGATCGGTGGAAATCTTTTGAGATGGTTTCGTTCATACCTCACGGAGCGCCAATTGACAGTAACTTTGGGTACTTGTCGCTCAGCAAGCTTCTGCGCAAAGTCCGGTATACCTCAGGGCAGCCATCTGGGACCATTGGTATTTCTCCTCTACTTCGACGACGTTCACCATGTTATCACAGAGCCACGATTATCGTTTGCAGACGATCTGAAAGTTTTTCTGCGCATCCGCTCACTCGCCGACTGCCGTTCTCTCCAAAATCAGATTGACATCTTTGCTGACTGGTGTAGTCTAAACCGACTGGTGGTCAACCCAGCTAAGTGTACAGTTATTACTTTCTCACGCAAGAAACAACCGATTATTTTCAACTACAAACTACTAGGCACGACAATCGAACGGGTGCACTGCGTGAAAGACTTAGGCGTTTTTCTAGACTCAAAGCTGACATACTCACACCATATATCGTATGTCGTCGACAAAGCGTCCAGAACGCTTGGCTTTGTCTTCAAGATTACTAAGAACTTCACGGACATTTACTGCTTGAAATCGCTCTATTGCTCTCTCGTACGATCTACGTTGGAATACTGCTCTGCTGTCTGGAGCCCGAACTACAATAATGGGGCCGAGCGAATTGAATCTGTTCAACGACGTTTTCTTCGCTTCGCGCTCCGTAAGCTGCCTTGGAGATACCCACTTCGTCTTCCAAGCTACGAGAATCGCTGCCAATTGATCAATATCGAGCCCTTACGTATCCGAAGAGATGTTTTCAGAGCCTTAACTGTAGTAACTGTAGTATATGTATGTCGTCTGTATAATCTGTACTTTTTTACAACACATCATTGGGACTATTTCTAGTCTGTTGATGCAACCATAACAAATAAACAAATAAATAAGAATGATCCAACAGTTGTAACCAACTTCCGAGGTGCCAACAATGAACTGAACGCCTTGTTCCAACAGTTCCGAGATCAGCAAGCCGTTGACACCATCGAGAAATTCTGCCGCAACCGTGAAATCGAGTGGCACTTCATCCCACCGGACGCACACGAATTCGGTGGCCTTTGGGAGGCCGCAGTCAAGTCCGCCAAGAGCCATCTGAAGCGTATCGTCGGCAACGTAAAGCTCACGTTCGAGGAGCTATCCGCCGTCCTGGTTGAAATCGAAACGATGCTGAATTCTCGACCACTCCATCTCCAACGACCCGATCACGTCAGCCTACGATCTGATCGGACGCCCTTCACTGCCATATCCGAGCTATCTTTGGAAGACGTCAAGGCAACGCGTCTAACTAGATGGCACACCTGCAACTTATGCGCGAACATTTCTGGCGCGCTGGGAGTCACGACTACCTGAACACCCTGCAACCCAGGAAGAATAATCTTCAAACTAAGCCGGATATCCGCGAGAACATGGTTGTTCTGCTCCACGACCGAAACCAACCCCCACTCAACTGGAAGTCGGGTCGCATCACAGCCGTATATCCGGGCGATGGCGGTTTGGTTCGAACTGTCGATGTCATTGCAGGGGGTTTGTAGCTACCGACGCCCTATCAACAAGATTTTGGTGCTGCCCATCGAAGATAACGTACATCCGCCTGGTAATTGTTGAGTTACCTCAACCAAGGGGAGTATGTTCCGTCTCCGCTGAAAGTGAACCAACCATTTTGACAACCGCCGCTGACGAAAAGCAACAAAAAACATCAAGCAATCAACGACGTCCACTTCACCACGCGCGGACAGTGCCCTTCTATAAAAAGTGGCACGCATTAGCCAAATTCATTCAGTTACCTTTCAACCGGCCACGAGCAAGCATCAGCAGCAGCAAAAAGCAAAAGTTTGAATCATTTCCCAGCATACATCCCTGGTTCGGAGCAGCGTTGAACCCCACCAGCTCTTTTCAGAGCTACATGAGTTTTATTTTTGATCGACGCTTGCCTCCTCCACCAACCATTGCCGATACAGTCCACTGCCGAAAGGGAAAGTGCCATCCCAGTCCGAAGAACTACTTTGTATTATTTCTATTTTCTTTTAGTCGAGATTTTATTTAACTTTAAAACATAGTGATGTCAATGACTTCGCATACTGGCGCATGGTACTGGAGATTGTGAAATATATATTTTCATTTAATTACAGCTCAATTCCCAAGCTGCGGAAAGAATGTGAACAAAGGATGATAACGGATCATTTAGACTTCTTGTATTCAGAGTGCAGTGAAATGGTTTCATCTGAGAGGAAAAAGGACCTGAAGAATCTTTATACGATTCTCAAGCCAATTCCTGATGCACTGAAATTGTTGGTTCAAACATTCATGGAGCACATAAGGAATGAAGGTATTCAGATGATTTCCACATTAAAAGGTGACACGGTAGGTGATATTTTTTTTTTGTTAAACTACTATTTGATTTTTTTTTCTTCTCATTGTATAATTTTACCAGGTTCACGTGCAGTTTGTGGAAGGAATGCTGCAAGTACACGAAAAGTATGAAGCGCTCATTGCT
The DNA here is from genome assembly GCF_037179485.1 of Ochlerotatus camptorhynchus. Lineage (NCBI taxonomy): Eukaryota > Metazoa > Arthropoda > Insecta > Diptera > Culicidae > Ochlerotatus > Ochlerotatus camptorhynchus. The sequence continues at coordinate 249,421 of NW_027040875.1, forward strand.
GACACATTTAACTCAGATCCAGTGTTCCTAAGTGCTCTCGATAAAGCTTGCTCTAATGTCATAAACTCAAAACTGTGTGAAAAACAACCTAGTAAGAGTGCTGAACTAGTGGCAAAGTACTGTGATAGCTTGCTGAAGAAGTCGAAAACTACAGAGATAGAAATCGAATCTAAATTAACAAAAAGTATCACTATATTTAAGTACATCGAGGATAAGGATGTGTATCAGAAGTTTTACAGCAGGATGCTGGCAAAAAGGTAGGTTATTGCCGTATTACTTAAACTTTTATTCAAGATCTGTTTCCTAAAGCATGGTCGACATAGAAATTGAGTTGTACCATTTTTCCACACTGTTCTTGACATATTTCCACTGCGATTAGTAGTTTGATTTATTGTAATATATCCCGTGTTCTTAGTTGTCTATCATGTTATTGTATTTTGCATTTGTAACTGGGCTCCTCAAAAGTGCGGAAAAGTGAATTTGTAACTGGGCTCCTATAATTGCGCTTTTACGTTGTATCGACTTGGTGTTTTCTGTGCATTTATTCCTTATGAATTAAGGAATAAGTGCTCAGAAGACAGCAACGTGGAAAGCACTTATAATGATAGCGCAATACATTTATATAAGAAAAAAGCGCTTCTAAACATCTACTATCGTACTACAAAACCACAATGGTCAATGATATAGTAGTGAAATCTTCTTTATTTTGGGTTTGATAAGTGCTTTTCTACAATTTGGAGTACCAGGTTCCGTTGATACGGATCTTCCAGTTGTTGAAACACTCAGACAGGACATCCAAGCCTTTCTGAAGTTTGGCGTTCAGAGATCCGATTACCCTTCCTTTCTAGACGATGGATATGTCAGCTGTGGACAAAAACAGCTTTCCACCATCTGGGAGAGCCGGAACAGCAGGGGTGAACAGGTTGAATAGGATGGGCCCAAGGATACTTACTTGAGGTATGCCGTATACCCACACCAATGTTGAAGGTATCTGATGCAGTGTTATTCAAAGAGACTCTGAACGCCATGTCCAAGATATGATTTTAGATGATCGTTACGAGGAAAATCAGGAGACCGTATCATTGCAAGTTGTACACCAGGCCATAATGCTCAAATATAGTTTCAAACTCTTTTTCAACGTCTAACAATCTAACAATCCAGGGCAGCAGTTTTAGGAACAGACTTGTTCTGCCTGTGAATGTTTGTTACTCAAATAAGCTGATGAACGGCCGATCGACTTTTCCAAAAACCTAACTAACCTAACCATTAGCTTGTACCCTTCCATGCACAGGTGGATGGTGCATTGGAGACCTTTACCGATGTAAAAGTCGATTTTCTACCGTAATCAGAGTAGGAATCCCTTCACGAAGAACGGTGGTAATTTTTCATTCTCAATTTTCTGTTGAGTGGTTGTTCGCTTCTTGGCAGTTGGGGTGGTGTTGTCTGACCGGGACCGTTTGCCGGTTCACTGGTACTCGCGGTTCCATGTATTCCATCTAGTACATCTTTTTTAATGCTACACTATCGAGACGAAACTTTCACCACCGAAACACGTGTACTTTCAAAACAAATAGTTGTTAAAATATTCCAAATCCTACCACTAGAGGCGCTAGAATAAATAAAGTATCAGGATTTTAAGTGGACCAGACTTTAAGAGCATTGAAAGTTTTTGATTTTCCGATGATATTGGTGGGTGAGTTCTCGTTGCAATTTTCCCTGTTCATTGAACCTTGCAACGATTTGGCTTTCCGCTTCCACATTTCTCCACAGGTTTCTATCAAATTCAAAGTAAAAGTAAAAATAAATGGTTGTGTTGCTTACCTTTATGTAACATATTTACCACTTAAAATAATCATCGGAATTACGAAGTGGTCTTATTTTGATGTCCAAAGGTTTTTGCATGTGCATATCGATTGTTGATTTTATATTAGCACAAGTGCTTGCCAAGTAGTTTCGCTTTGCTGTTTATTTAATATACGATTATAGGAAGGTTTGAATGTTTTACTTACAGGTATACTGAGAGTAGGTGTTATTGTTTTATCCATCACTGTATGCAGTTGTGTAGCTACTTAAGTTTATTACGCGCCCGCCTTTTTTAGAGGAGTGGAGCAACGATACTAATTTAATCTTTACATATTTTAGACTTATACACGATCAATCTCAAAGTATGGATGCCGAAGAAATGATGATAAACAAACTCAAACAGGCTTGTGGCTATGAATTTACCAATAAATTGCACCGAATGTTTACGGATATATCGGTGTCTGCAGACCTAAACACTAAATTTGGCCATTACTTGAAGCAGCAAAATAAAGAACTAGGTAAGTCAATGTTTTCTTCTTTTATATAGGTACATATTACTCACCATTGAAATTTCAGGAATAAATCTGTCCATTAAAATTCTGCAGGCTGGTGCTTGGCCGTTGGGACCCACGCAGGTTACCACCGGGTTTGCAGTGCCTCAGGAGTTCGAGAAGCCAATTCGATTGTTTGAGAGCTTTTATCACGTGAACTTCAGCGGTAGAAAGCTGACTTGGTTGAATCATTTATGCCATGGCGAGCTAAAAATCTCATTTGCGGATAGAAACTATATGGTTACTATGCAGACATATCAAATGGCAATCCTTTTGCTGTTTGAATCTACTGATAGTTTGCACTACAAAGAAATACAGGATTCATTACAGTTGAATAAAGATATGTTACAGAAACATATTCAAAGTCTAGTGGAGTCTAAGCTATTACTGGTTGATACTGAGGTAATGTTGGTCACGTAGATCTGTAATACCTGCTAAACTTATTACCACTATATTTCAGGGCGTGGATGAAAATTCGAAACTGTCCCTCAATAAAAACTATATTAACAAAAGAACCAAGTTTAAGATCACGGCAGCTTTACAAAAAGAAACTCCTCAAGAGGTATGTACCTAGTCACTTTTTGTCATTTGTATGTCCATTCTATTTCTGTAAAGTACACTTTAAATGTTTTTGCAGATTGAAAATACGATCAATTCTGTCGACGAAGATAGGAAGATGTACCTGCAGGCAACTATAGTCCGCATCATGAAGTCTAGAAAAGTGCTGAGACACAATGCACTGATTCAGGAGGTTTGTTTTAATTTTGTATTTAGTCATTGGGAGCGTTATGGTCCTATTTTCTTTATTCTATCCAGATATTGGCTCAATCGAAAGTGTCTTTCGCACCAAGCATTGGAATGATAAAAAAATGCATCGAATCGTTGATCGACAAGCAGTATATCGAAAGGACACCCAATTCTGGAGATGAATATAGCTACGTGGCATAAAACTGTCTTCTGTATTTAAACTAATGATTGGAAATTATTAATAAACAATTTAAAATGTAATTTCACAATTTTTCTATTTATCATGCCTGATCCAGTAGTAGTAAAATCTCTTTTTAATTTCAACCTCGATTATTGGTTATCAAACTGTCTGGACTAGAAAAAGATGATCTCGAGAAATTGGAAAGTTATGAAATGTTCCCATGTAACAATTTAAATAATCTGTGTAAATTTATAATATAAGACTTCGAATTGGCGACCTTGATGAGCATTCTCACTGTTTATATTTTGGAACTTACCATACTAACCAGTCAGGCTAAGGCCTGGATGTCCTCTGTTATGCCACCACCAGCTTCGCAGTCTGCCTTCCACCTGTGATTCACTTTGCCCGCTGCGCGCCTCTTCGTCTCGTTCCAGTCGGTTCGTTATCGAGTTGTCCGGCATTCTTACGACGTGCCCAGCCCACCGTAGTCGTCCGATTTTTACGGTGTGGATGATGAGTGCTTCTCCCAACAGCTGATGTAATTCGCGGTTCATTCGCCTTCTCTACATTTTGTCTTCCATCTGCACACCACCATCGATGGTACACAAACACCTTCCGTTCAAAAACACCAAGTCTTACGTTGCCGAAATCATTTCCAGTCGATGGTGTCCTTAATAAACAAATACAATAAACGAACGGTAACCCGGATGGTAGAACTAACCAACAAAAACGGTTTGGATGGTACCCCGAACACGTCGTTAGGCTCTTTCGTATGGTTATTTTATTAGGGGTGTTATAATGCAATTCCCCTTTACCCAACTATGTATTGTGTTGCTCCTCTCGTCATGATCAATGTAGTCATCTCAGAGAGAAAGCAGTAGGGTGGTTGTTGCGTGCTGAACCATCATCAGCATTGTTGACGGTTACTCCCGCCTTGAGTTGTTACATTCAATGTGTTTTTGTTACTTCATACGTGAAGTTTACAATTTTCAGAGCTGGTTGGTAATACGCTAAGAGGTAATACGACATGCACGGTCAACGGCAATCATAGTTCACGGTCGCGCGAATCAAATGTACACCGTGAACTATAGTTCATGGCTCTGGCCAAGGTTGCAAAGACTCATTTCAGCTAAAACAATGTTTTTCTAAATTATGAAATAATTAGATGCCATGATCAAATTTTGAATTGGTAGGATACAAGAAGAGGTTGCAAAGAATGTGTTTGACATATTAAGGTTCAATTTACTTTGATGCTTTTTGGAAAATTTCAAAAGCAGTTTTTTCCGACACATTATTTCAGATTGATGACAGATTCCTTTTGATATTTTAAACAAAATGACGCGAGCTCTTTGCAATCTAAACTAATGCGACGAAAAAAACTGCTTTTGAAATTTTCCAAAAAGCATCAAAGTAAATTGAACCTTAAACCTGTTTATTTCACTTCATGAGAGTCACAATCAGCGATTTTTCACAAACTCACTCACTCACTCACTCAGCGATCAGCAAATCGCTGATTGTGACTCATAGAAAGCAAAATTTACAGGTTTTATGTTTCCAACGCATACTTTGTAACCTCTTCTTGTAAGTTACAAGTAAAAAATGCCATCATACCATCTTTTGGTTTTATTATTCCCAAAATTCATTATTTTAGCTGAAATGAGTCTTTGCAACCTTGGCTCTGGCTCACGAATATGGAAACGGATTTTTTTTTGCGAGTCCACAGCCGCAGACAGTATATAAGCAAGTCAAACGCGCACTCTTTTGCCAGTAGATTTGAAGAAATACTTCAAGTCTCCTCATACCTCATTAATAGTTTTTAAATAGTTTTTTAAAAGCTTAATAAAAATTGCTTATATGACAGTTGAACACTCATAGAACAACAACTTTTGATTTTTGTTTTGAATTTTTTGTTTATAATGTGTTTGTGTAATTTTGCACAGAAAATAATTTTGAAAGCCTGACAAACAGTTTTCTGTTCTATATTGATAATTTCACAGATATTAACATAGTTTATAAGCCTTTAAATAATAAAAAAAATCCATTCAAGGGGTCAAGTATGGTTATTTTAACTATTACACATTTTTTTTTTTGTTACGTAATTTCGATTGGAAATGAAGTTTTCGAGTTATGATTTATTGAAAAATAAAAAAAATAAGCCATTTAGAATTTTTGTAATGTTCAAAATGGTCTAATTATCAAATATTTAGATGTTATAATGATAATTAGTACTTGTAAGTTACAATAAGAGGTAGTAAAGTATGCGTTCGATACATAAAACCTATGAATATTGCTTTCAGAACGACAAAACCGGTGGAACCCCACAGTATCAACTTCACTCCGTCGTTTATGATGCCGATCTCTATATCATCCTCATCCACATGTGACTTCGAAAGAACAACGAAAATCCGGACGTAGAAAGAAACCGGTATGATGACCAGTGGAAGAAACGACAAACCGACGGTAATGTCACAATTTTTCACCGGTTCCACTGAACTAAAACCCCCGAACACCAACCCCGACGGGTACCCGCATCCCGGACCAGGACCCCAATACCATTAGGTCACCCTTAATCGCACCCGAAAAAGAGCAGGGATGTAGATGCCCTGCCCGAAGATCTTTTTGTTTTTCATTTGCAATAAGTTTTATTTTGCTTTACCCTGCACTCAACTTCTAAAATAATTTAAAAATATGTATGTTTAAAATAAAAACATGAGAAGCATGTTTAAAATAAGCATATTTATTTTTGTTAGCCTAGCTGTCAAACCAAACAAAAACAAATACGTTTATTTTCAACACGAATATTTTTAAAATAAACGTAATATTATTTTTATTTTAAACATTGATTTCACATGACTACAAACATGGAATACGTTTGAAATCAACCTAATTTATTTTTGTGGCCAGAACAAACTGAGTTTACGTTTAAATTTACCTCAAATATTTTTGTTTCGACGATAGTTTTTTCTGCGTGTATTAGTGATCAGGATCACAAGCATGTCGTGAAAGCGTTTACGCGGAATCGCAATGCTTCGGTCAGGGATGTGGCCAAAAAGTTAAATTTGTCCAAGTCTTCCGTTCAGTCAAGGAACGGGAGGGACTGCATACGTACAAAGTGCAGAAGGCTCCAAATCGTGACGAACGGCAAAATACAGTGGGAAAGTTGAAACAAAAAGGTTTCCTACTCCGCTCTGATCTGCGGTCAAACACCACAGCTAGCTCTCTCAGGGCAAACTAGGGCAAAAAACGATATATCGGCACTTACCTTATCCAAATAGACCTCACAGTAAACGGGTTCTTAACGATAAGCGAAACACAGAATTTACGAGTTCATGAATGTATTACGGGAAAACATAATATCAGGCATAACATTTGATAACGGTTCACGTGTAAAGGGCCTTAGAAAGTTTGTTTACAAATGCTTTTGTGCCGTTATCAAATGTTATGCCTGATATTACGATTTGCGCAAATACATTTTCGTTGGCTAGCATTCGTTGCGGCCGTTGGACGGTAATCACTCTCACGCCATGATCGATTGTACAAACGGTTTCAGTCATCAGGACCCGATAATCCAGCTGTGCTACATAACGTACATAACTAGCATTGGAAACGCAACCTGTTGTCGGTCGGCGACAACATTCGCCTGTATTGAACAATCGACCATGGGACTCCATTGGAATGGTTGCTTGAAGGGAGAAAAGGAGCGAAACAAAACATGTTTCTTTTTTATATCTTCGGGTCTATCTGGAAAGGATTGGAACCCGTTGGTTATAAAGTCACGGGCCCTGAATCTGTCCACCCAGTTGCTGCCTCATTGTCTCTCCCGGGGCTATAAAGGGCAATAGTTTCCGGGGCTATTGTTGTTCACCGTCCAGCAGAAGTTTGATGTACCGGAGGAAGTAAGGAAGCAGAAACTTTCAAAGTTTGCCAAAAAATACATGATTTGGCAAGCGATCTGCTCATGTCGCAAACGGAATGCGACATTCGTGACTACCGGGATTGTAGACGGGGAGATCTACCTCTAGGAGTGTCTACAGAAGCGTCTGCTTCCTCTGTTGAAGCAACACGAGGGCCATACGATCTTCTGGCCGGATCTACACACTTAAAACAGATTCGCGAGGTCGGTAGAAAAAAATACTGAGCTGACACGGCAATTCATAATTTTACTGATATTTCGGCAACAAAAATATTTTCCCCGAGATTGACCAAAAACATTTCCGAAATTCGCAATGTAATTCGCTGAGCACATCAGTAAATAAAAATAATACCGAAATCAGCAATCGCATTTACTGAGATTTCGGTATTGGCCTCATCCATTGCCGAATTTCGGTAATACAGCTGTCACTTTTTTCCACCCGCCATTTTTCAGAAGATCAGAAGTTAATTATTGTCTGTGTCTTTTGCATCGAAAACAACTTTAAAAAACCCAAAACGTGGACTAAAACGCTCGAGGAAGCAGGATCCGAACCTACGAAATATGAACCCACTCCATGGTATAATCCAATGGATTAATGTAAGATCAAGATTGTTCTGTTTTGTTTGAGTGAAAATAATTCTTGTTTGGTTTAAACTTTCAGTCCGACAAGAGTATGCCGACGTCAGCAATTCTCCAAATAAAAGTTGTTGGGGAGGAGTTCGAGGTAGGGGAGTGCTACGTTATTTGGGATAACGTGGTCGTCGGAACAGGACCGGATGTATTGCAGGCGATCGTGCTGCTCTGTAAAGCGTTTACGGTTTACAGAGTAGCATGTTTGCCGTCTGATAAGCTATTTTTTGGCTTTGGCGTTGCATGTGCTTTAGAATTAACCAAATGATATATACAAAATAATAGATATACAAAATGATAATCCCATTGCATTGTTTCTTATTTGCAACTATTTTCCACATGACAACCTTTTTATTTATTTTTGACGTAGGACTACGTCTTTGATTTCTATATGGGGGTACACTTTGTGAAAACCGAAAATGGAACATGTAACAAATTAAGAAAGATTTTGAACGTTAATAACTCAGCTGCCCCTGGTCCAATTTCAATAATTTTATCACATCAGAAATATGGCTACGCATCGATAACAATGCTACCGAATGTTATAAGAAACTATTGAAAAACTAGTAAATGTCCAGCATTGTACAAAAGCGTCGAATTAACTAACAAATCCACCAATTACCTACATGCATATGCTGCTTCCCCAGCACAGTTGTCAGAGAGTAGTAAGTAGACGAAACAAGTCGAAGTGGCATTCGCCTCCCATCCCGGGGGCGTGCGAATAGGGAGGATGGAATTGCGTAATATTTTGCACACTCATGGCCATACTCAGAACCACACGCGAGCTGCAGAGCCCACATAAGCAACCATCAAAGGAGGAAGAAGCTGCACCACTATGCTATGGATCGGAATCAGTAGCTCTTCGTGAGTCGTTGTGGGTCGGTCATCTATGCCAAGCGCGTCACCCTCGCTCCAAACGACATACAGCTCGACAGCCTCATCCGTGTTGAACACCCAGCTCAGAATTACTCAACCTCAGTACAAAACGGTCCTTTTCAGGGCCACCAAAAATTTGTTAAAGAGTATTATTTGGACATTGGTCAAGGTCATCAGTTCGCGCAAGCAGCTAGCTATCAAAGCTTAACCTGTCTATAGATGGTGTGGAATTGTAGGCCTGAATATATTGGTGCAATTAGTTTTTCCTCGGCTTTCATTCCGCACGATTCGTTTCTTCCGTTTAATCAATCACCCTTGTAGTGACGTCGAAAAGATTGTTTCGATCGGCGCTTACATATGAATTTTAATGTGGATTATAGAATTTTTTGTATGTTACCAAAATTAATGAATAGTTTGCCACTAAATGTTGAGATAATTTATTGACTATTGAATTATCACACTGTATTGCCATGAAAAAGCCGCCTGTTTGTGAGTGTTTGCCTGTTTTCAAGTAAGGAGTTATCATAAAAAAACAAATCGCCAACTGGTATTTCCCGGCGACTTTACAAATAAAAAAAATCAAACAAAATCATCATGCAGAACTAGCTAAGATTTGTTTTACTTCATATTTCACAAAATTGCTTTCGAGTGTTAAGACATCGTCTCCCGCAAAGTTTACATTTTTCCCTCTACCAACACATACATCATGGCTAGATAGATCTCCACAGGATCTAAAGAATCCACGCAATTTCAAAAAACCAAAATGCACAGCATTACTAAAAGAGGTCAGGTTTCGACCAATAGCAGATAGATTTTAATTCTAAACAAGCCAAACGATTGGAAATTTATCTACCAATCTGCTAAAATGAACACTTAGATAATTTTCAATAGGACACTATTGAAAAATACCAAATGTCCAACTGTTGCAATGGTGATCAAAATTATCACCGAATGTCTGAAAGCAGCGCATTCCCTAACACAGACTTAAACATCGAACTCGATGCGGTCTCACTGAACGGTGCTCATTCAATCACCGTAAGTGGTGGTGTCCAGTCCAGCAGCAGCAGCAGGATCAACAACAACGAAAGGCTGTTTTCAAGCAGCGACCTGCAGAGCTCATATGAGCAACCATAGAGAAGGAGGAAGAAGTCCCACCGCTAGGCTAGGATCGGAATTAGTAGCTCGTCGTGCTCAGCTCAGTATTACTCAACCATCACTACAAAACGGTCCTTTTCAGGACCACCATAAATTTGTTAAGAGTATTATTTGGACATTTGTCGAGGTCATCAGTTCCCGCAAGCAGCTGGCTATCAAGGTTCAACCTTGTCTCTATAGAAGGTGTGGAATTATAGGCCCGAATGTACTGGTGAGATTAATCATCGTCCGACCATTTTCCAGAACACGCTGGTAGGAAGTGTTAAAAATCCAATAGAATTTGAGAGGTGTATATTCGCTTTGGGTGTATATTCAGTCCACAGAAAGCCAATAGAATCAAATTTGTGAGAAAATTAGCTCTCACGAGTTCAATCTCTCGAAGTCCCTCCTTTTTACATATTCTGCACAAACGATACTTTCCGCCCCGCCCCATTCATATAATTCGGAAGGAAATCATGTGAGGGGTGAATTGAATACACTTTAATACCAAAATGCACAAAACTTAAAAATTCATAAATAACAAAAAATCAAAATACACCTTTTAAAGTCGGGTAGATGAATCAAAAATACTCAAGTTGACAGTCCCTTGGATTCTCTTCATCAACTTTCTCTTTGAAATAAATACTGCAAATTTGATACGCTTACAAATAAAAAACGAAAAGAGTTAAGATAATTGATGATTGATCAATTAAAAGAACTAAATGTTCACATTTGTTCCGTCCACTAGCGGTCCTACGTCAAGCTTCCGTTCGTGCCCCTAGGAACAGACCCTTCTTCTTTTTTCTTATTCTTTAACGTAAGTAAACAAGATTGGAAAAAAATGCTGAGATTCAGTATGTTTTTTACCGTAGGGATGCTTTTGCCGAGCAATCAGTTGTTTTTTTTACTGAGATTTTCGGCAAAAATTGACAACCGTGAATTTTATGATTACCGAGATCCTCGGTAAATTTGCTGTTTGCCGAGATGGTTACCGAGCACTCAGTGGCGCCCATCTCGGCAATTGTTTTGCCGAGATCCGGCGAAAAAAACTTAGTGTGTAGCTTCGTGCCACTATTCAAATGTTGTCCTGGAGTGGTCACTTTCGTACCCAAGGGCATAATGATTTAATAATTCCGGATTTTTTTATAGCAAGTGAGTGGAAGCAACCCTGCATACAATTATAAAAGTTACGCAAAACTGAGAAAGTCGCGTATGATCGATTCATCTATGCTATCTACCTGTCCATACCTGACTCATAACGAATAAACGTTGCATCCAGAGGAACATGAACTCGTCCAATTTTGCATTGCAAATGCTATGTTTTATTAGACGAGGTATACGTTGTATCCGAGGGACTGCGGTTACAACGTATATTCGTTATGAGTCAGGCAACACAGTATTACCAACAATCAATATGAAACTCACGATTTTAAATTGGCTCACCACTTTAGTAGCCTATTGGTCCCAATCAAACGATTAACGTACCCTAGTCTAGTCGAAATTCTAGTACTACGCAATGTTTGTTTTGATTCGCTATGAAAGTTTGACAGATAAAATGAGGGGTTATTGGTTTTTCCTATGTTTCGAAGGGTGATTCGACAAGCTTGGGACCGAAGATAGTACCAGAGGTGAGCCAAAAAGTTGAGCACGTTTCTTCGGGACCTACTTGTCTTAGAGTTACCTCTATGGTATTACCACAAACGAAGTGACAGACGGAGCGGCTCGAAAACTTTGGTGACTAACCTTCTATTGCAATTTTTCAGTGTACCACATGGCAACACCACTACTACTGGATTGTACCACATGGCAACACTACTATTGGATTGCACTAGCATTTTCACCAAATGTACTAGAATATTTTGGTTCTATCTCTTTCACTCTACTCAAAACTGAAATGCATAAAAAAATGACAAAATGATACGCACTCTTTGCACACTGTCAAAGAATCATTGTCTCGGGATGCATATTGACGAGTGCACGGATGGATTTGAGTTCACTCACTCGACAAAAAGTGACACAACAGCGGGGCCCTGTTTACTAAAAATGAACACATATGTGTTCATTTTTAGTAAACAGGGCCCCGCTGTTGTGTCACTTTTTGTCGAGCGAGTGAACTCAAATCCATCCGTGCACTCGTCTATTGCGCTGTTTTCCCCTATGTACGTGAAGTTTACGATTTTCAGAGTTGGGAGGAAATGCTATACTTATATCAACAAGAAGCTTTAGTGCGATAATGTATTAGCTAGAGAAAATTCTGAAGAGGATATATTGATAGTTCCGCTACACTCAAAGATAAATTAAATCAAGCAAGTTTAAAAAGTATGCAGATTCCCGCTTCACCTTATTGAGTCCGAGCCATGATTACTTCGGCAGTAGTCATGCATGATTAAAATCGAAATAATCTTTCCAGTATTAAATTTTAGTCTTTTTCAATACTGATATATAATCAAAAAAGATTAAAATTCAATCAAAAATTATTAAAATTTATTCAAAAAATAATCTACAATCTAATCAACCATGAGTAAACTGGGATTAATATCAGATGCTTATATTTTAAAAAGAGAGGATTAATTTTTAATCATTCGGTATGATTAAACTGAGTTTAATGTCAAATTGATTAAATTTCAAGCAAAATGGGAATAGTTCAATTTATCAGTGTAGAGTACGGCAGTGTGAAAATTGAACAGAAGTTGAAATTGAGCGAAGCCATTAATGTGACTATACTAATCAAACGTACACTCCTTTACTTATCTTCCCGAGCAAAGTCGGATATCAAAATATTAACAAAATTATAACTAATTATGTTTTTGAAATAATGTCCATAACAAATTTTGATATGCTATTTTTTGATATTTCTAAAAAATATAATTAAAACAACATTTGATATTTTTCAAAAATCACTGAAATCTATTTTTTTTTTGTTTTCTTACGAGTCAATCAGGATGCTTGTTGTTTTCTTCATAAACATCACAAAGATAATTATGATTTTTACAGTTATATTTTGCAACATTTATTGATATTAATCTACCTGCGAATTGAATCTACAATTCGATATAAAATTGATTTCGTCCTGTTCGTCTTTAATACTTATACTAATATATTGTCGAATATTGATATTAAGTTTCGTAGGCTTAGTCAATTTCTTAGCTCATATATATATATGTTTTCATAAATCTCATTAAATATCAGTTCTCTCCCAACTCCCAAAATAAATTTCATAATTCATGTCTGTTAAAATATGTTCGATGCGAAGGAATTGTTCATTAATAATAATATAAGAGTCATCGTAGCCTAATTTTTTACATGATTCGTGTTTCCTATATTGAATATAATTCCACTAAAATTTGCCATGAAAACCAAACTCTAAATTTAAAAAAATCATATCGTCTATTTCTATGCTATTGGATTTAATAAACTTCAATCGTTCATCATATTTTAACTTTTGGGTTTTCTTCGGGTACCAAATTCGCGAATGCCAGTTTTTAATTAGAGGTGAGTCTGTTATTTGTCTATAATGCCAAAAGCGATTCATTATATACTTTTTTGTAGTTTGTACCACTGGATGATTATTTCCGGTTCTGTACTTTAATATGGCACCATTAGCACTTTATTGATAACATTTTTTTGATTTTAAATCTTAATATCAACCAATAGATTTCAAAACCTTCAGATTACTAAATTTTACTAGATTTTTTAGATTATTTAACAGATGTTTCCATTTGGCATACTTTCCTGATAAATGTAAAAATGCTAATGTTGTTCCAATTTCTAAGCTGGACAAAAATCCTGCTGAAGTTTCTAGCTACCATCCAAAAAGTTTGCTTTTATCAATAAGTAAACTCTTTGAAAAGATAATTTGGAATAGAATGATGCTTCTTCACATCAATAAGAACTCATTTTTTTTTGCAGATAAGCAGTTTATATTTCGCCATGCACGGAGATGAAAAACTACCCAAAATTAAGTACTTTTCACTCAATTCCGAGGTTCAGCCCAATAACCCAAATTTGAGTAAATCGCATATAGTAGTTTCCATTTAAAATAACCTACTCTTAAGTATATTCTACCCAAAATTAAGTTTAATTCACCTAAATTTGAGAATATGCAATTTACTCAAAAGTAACTTATTGGGCTGAACTATATCGTTGGGTCGAATCTCTCGTTTTTTTACAACAATAAAGAGTGTAAGTGAGAGGCTGAACTCAATATTAAGTAAAAGAACTCAAATTTTGGGTAGTATTTTTTCTCCGTGTGGGCATTCATCTACTCATCAACTCTTAAGGTGATACTCTAAGGAAGCCTTAGCTTGAAACTTCAAAGGCAGAAATGTCAGCTTCCACAAAACATACAAATTTGAAATTGCTACCCTCTGGTTGTAGTAGCACAGCAAACAAGGAGTAGCAATTTCAATTTTGTATGTTTTGTGGAAGCTGACATTTGTGCCTTTAAAGTTTCACGTTAAGGCTTCCTTAGAGTATCACCTTAACCCGAGCAGGAACGAATATCTCGATACCTCAAATTGGTATGGATGAGCCTGACATAAGAGGTAAAATACCAAAAAATAATACCAAAAAAATGTTCCCAAAATACCACTCCAATACCAAATTATGATAATGCAATACCAAAAAAATACCACCCAGATATTCTTTTAGTATCCAAATATCAATGTTTGGTATTTGCAAAGTATTGTGCATGTAATTTTTGGTTGTATTCTTTGGTATTTTACCTCTTATGTCATGCTGGTCAATACCAAATTTTGGTATCAGATCAGAATTAGGTATTCATTAGTTATTTTCTCCTGCTCGGGAAGAGCTCTAAATTTAATTCGTTCAAACAAATCTGGACCCTGCTCAACTGGAGTTACCCTTGTAGACATAGAAAAAGCATTCGACAGTCTTCTTTCCTTTATTTAACGTCGGTCTCTGTTCCGCAATCTAGTGCCAATCACCGACGGACATCGATTGCCATCCATTGACGGCAATCGAATGTGCAGGAAGGCAGCTTCCACACCTGCGTAGGATACCGCACCCATTCATCAACACACATGGGCCGGGACCAACGGCTTTACTTCCCTTCCGAAGGAAGACGTGACCAGAGATTTTTATGCCTCAGAAAAATCCCACCGACCTCGGCTGGGATTGAACCCAGACCCATTGGGGTGAGAAAGCAGTCACGCTTACCACTACACCACCGGCGCCGGCTTGCATTCGACAGTGTTTGGCATCAATATCAAATAGAAAAAGTTTAATTTTCAAAATTATTCAACTGACAGTTGAATACGAGTACGAGTCCTCGGTCTGCAGCGTTTTTTGTTTTGTTGTTTTATAATTTTATATTTTGCTCCGTGCTCAAACCCAGGTGCGTACCCGTGTACAAACTTCTGCGAATACACTTGTGCACATCGATACACCCGAGTGAATTGTATGAAATGTACCTGTGTACAACATTGCACGTATGTTCATACTGAACATTCACTTTGATTTTTGTACACAAGCTCAAAATGGTACATGTTTTCGTGAAGACTGGCTCTCAATTAACAACTGTAGAAGTGCTCAAAGAACACTAAGTTGAGAGCCGGTGTAAAGACACAGTTCGGACGTAATAAAGCCAAAGTAGAAAAATTGGTGCATTATGCTATAAATACGATTCAAACAATCTATACATTTCGAATACAGTAGGTCGTTGACCAATGGTCTACTACCATGCCATCTGATACCAATGCCTGGGATGCCATCTGATACCAATTTCGGGGAAAAGCCTTTCTTATTTGACCACTGGATGCCAGTCGCACTTCCATGCTGGACAGATGGGACAGATGCTCGATGCGGTGGGTACCCGGGCAGAGAATGAAAACAAAATGAAAACTAAATTTGATAGTTTGATACAAGCGTTCGTGATAACATATTTTGCCTACCGTGTGGTCGAGTTAATAGTAATCCTAACAAAAATGAGATCTAAATGGTATATGAAGTATATTAAAAAGATAACAAATCATGTTTTCTTGATAATAAATTTATGTATGCGTTTTGATATCAATAATTTCGTGAATAATAAACGAAATAAGTAATCAATATGTTATTATAACTATGGTAGGAAAAAATAAATAAAAGTAAATTAGTTATTATTTTGGTATCATGAT
This sequence comes from Ochlerotatus camptorhynchus, assembly GCF_037179485.1. Classification (NCBI taxonomy): domain Eukaryota; kingdom Metazoa; phylum Arthropoda; class Insecta; order Diptera; family Culicidae; genus Ochlerotatus; species Ochlerotatus camptorhynchus. Next base: position 265,393 of record NW_027040875.1, read on the forward strand.
ATCAAATTTAGTAATCTGAATGTTTTGAAATCTATTGGTTGATTTTTTTCTTCCTTGAATGGTTCTTCGTGCTGAGCACCAATGCTCCCGACGCCAGGGAGGTAGATCCCACACTTGGACCCTACCAATCGACCCATCAAGTCATAGACCGGGGACCAACGGTTTTACTTCCCTTCCGAAGGAAGGCGTGATCAGAGATGTTATGCCTCAGAACATCCCGCCGGCCCCGACTGGGATTGAACCCAGGCCTGCTGGGGTGAGAGATAATCACATTTACCATTACCATAACCGGCGCCGTTGATATCAAGATTCAAAATCAAAAATATTTTCAATAAGTTTTCATTTATTCAAAACAAAAACAAGCCTATATTTTAATCAGTTCTATCGATATCTAAATTAAATTCGCAGGTAGATTAATATCAATAAATGTTGTAAAATATAACTGTAAAAATCATAATTGTCTTTGTGATGTTTATAAAGAAAACAGCAAGCATCCTGATTGACCCGTAAGAAAAAAAATGTTGATTTCAGTGATAAATGTGCATGCTCTTTTCATAAAATATCAAATTTTGTTTAATTATATTTTTAGAAATATCAAAATTTGAATTGAACTGAAATTAAAAAATAGTATGTCAAAATATGTGATCAATATGATTTCAAAAAAATGATTTAATATCATTTTGATATTATTTTGATATCCGACTTTGCTCGGGTAGGTACTTATAGTGATACCAACTCGATTGATGGAGATTGTTCTCGGATATCGTAAATTTCCCAGAGGTCTCTATCTCGTCACTTTAACTTGTAACTCCAGCTGTAGTTGATTTGCAAAACCATCTATTATCGGCAACGTACTGCCCGGTAGCTGTTGAAGTGTTACATCGGATAACAATTACCCTATACAGAAACCATAAAATAATTGCATGCTTACTTCATGTTCCTACATTATGCACCACCGCTTGTTGATTCTGTTTTGGTGTTCTGGTATCGATTGCGCATGTTTATGGCACAGGATATCTCTTACGTTAATAAAAGTCCTGGAGAGACTGGGCCCAGGGTTGACGGAATAAATAATCTGGAAATTGTATCCCAGTCTGAGATGAGCTCTACAGGTATGCAGACAAAAAGTGGTCAGAGAAAATTCGAATACAAGTGTGGAATCCATATTTTTTCAATAAAATTATAAGTTGTATTTTAATACAAATAGCTACGAAATCAGAGGGGCAATAAGTGCAAATTGACCCTTTTACTTTCATTTTACAGAAATTTTGTGAGCTTATCGGTTGTTGCATTATGAAAAGGGCATTTGTATTCAAATCAAGAGATGAATGAAGAAAATCAATTATTTGCAGTTCTGGTGCTAATTTGTAATAGGGTAAAACTGAGTGTTTTTTCTCTAACATTTGCGAAAGTTTTTCTATACTGGACATATTAAGTAGTAACAATTAATAATGCTTTCGTAAAGTGTAGTTTTGAATAGACAATCTATCTGGTAAGGCCTACAACATTCGATTTATGCGCCGGAATACAACAGGTAGCAGATAACGTCATGTACATCTGAAATATCATTATTTGCCACAAACGGAATGGTGAAGAAAATTCTGTTACGTTAGTTTATTTGGTGAATTAAATTAATGTGATAATATTTATGCCTATAATTTATCATGAAAAAATGTACTATGAAATAGTTCTGCAGGATTCATCAATTTGCGAATAATCGATATTTTTCACTACATCAAAACAATTGCAATACTCCGTGAAAATAACAGCGTGTGGGAGTGAGAAATATGAGATAAGATCTCTTTTGGAGAAGATCTCCGGAGTAATATAATGTTTTCATGGCATTTTCAAGCAAAAATCTTTACAGTAAGAAAGTGAATAGAGTTAGAAAAATTTAGTGTATTCAGAAGAATTTGTGAGAATAAACCATTTTCTTGAGTGGACCGGATTAAAATTGCTTCAACAATGTTGCCGACAAACGTAATGTCGTTTATGAAAAAGGTAAGTTTCACACATTCAAGTAATTACATTAACACCTGTGATATTAATTATACAGTTAAGTTTAATATGTGTTTAAAACTCCATGAACAATTTTGTTATGTAGGGTTAAATAACTACTTCAAGTGTGGCTGGTGAGGTGCAATTTGTTAAATTCAAATGCACAATAAGGAAAGATAACGTGCTAATATAGGTTTTCCAGCAGAGTTAGTAGCCAAAGTTCTCTGAGAGAATATAAATTGAGACTTGTACAGAGAAAAATATGTACATGTGCACATTGCCATAAATTACACAGGTTTTCTTATGATAACGAAAACAATGATCATAAATGTATAATAATTATGTTGTGAATGAAAATATGTTAAATTTGATCAATGATGTATGTCAGAATAATCCCCGTAACGTGGGTAGATCACATTTCTGTGGTACGTTACGAGATTTAAGATCTAAAACCGATTCCTAGTCTTGACTACTTATAAATAAATAAATAAATAAATAAATGATCTTGAAACAAGGAAAAATGAGTTAGTCACTCTTCACCTATGTGATTCCTAATATTCTATTCGTTGTTCCATAGTTTGAAGTGATTAAGACCAGATGCATGGTCATTATCAGTGTCATTGCTTATTTTTGTTGCTAAGGAATCCAATATTCACTGACAAAGGGGCGCGTCTTTGGAGGGTATTCCAACACTTCGAAGGGTATAACTAGCGGGAAGGCAAGAATGACAACTGTATCAAAACCGAATACTTCAATTTTTTTAATCCAAAAAATCGTCATCGACCTGTTTACAAAAGTATAACGTATGCTGTTTGTTTTAAATATGTATTGGCTTATTCATTAATTCATTTTTTTTTCTACAGATGGTTGCCCCGGAGGAAGTGCAACAGAATAATGTGGAAAGTACAGGCACATTCGGCAAACTCAAACAAACATTATCATCTTCTCTTCTAACAGCTCAAGACAGAGGTACCTTATATTATTCCTGGCGGGCGAAACATACAAATTACTTCCATTTCAGTGAATAAGATGTCTCCAAGACCTTCCTTGATTCCTGATACCGACAACAGTGGAGCACCTGAACCTACAAC